>NW_027558039.1:0-13920 GCF_052425735.1 Oculina patagonica
TATAAAATGTTAAACATTTGAATGTTTGTATTGCCCATATCATTTTTCACTTACCTCAGTCGGTCTGTAAATGAACCCATCTCGTTGTTGGAGATCGTCAGGATGTAAATCATGATCTGAATCGCTCAGTTCACATAAGTATGCCCCGCTGGCCCCTGGTCCAAAGTTGATGGACATGCACTCGTTGTCCATGTAACATTTTAACTCGCAATCATTTTGCGATACTGTTAGATACGTCTCGATTACGTGATTGAACAGAGATTGGCCGTCGATCGAAGGCTCAAACTCCAGTATGCGACAATCGTCTTCATCAATATAACAGGAAAAGAAAAGAGGATCATGAATAAGCCGAAACTGACTATGTACCAGCCTAGAAAATTAGCACATATTGTTACAGGACCCTAGTCAGCCATGCCTTTGCACTTGTTTACATACCAGAATTTCGGTACTTACATTTTTTGCGGAGCTTGTCTAAAGGAAAAGAGAACACTTCGAAAATATCGAAGGCTTATTAGGGCCTTTAAGTTCAACTGATAAATTGCACTCCAAACATAAGTAAAAAATTAGCACCGATAGTTTTGAAAAGCATTTGTCACAGTCTAAGACCTTAGTAAAGCAAACGCACTAGGATGGACGAGGATTTCTTTTTGACATGCGAAATATCCGAATTGAGATGGCAGAGAAAATGGCGGAGGCTGACTAGGATCCTTTAAGCTCGGGAAAAATTCGGTGTCTCCATTCAAAATATTTGATAAAAAAAAATTCGCCCTGCCAGCTGCCTTCCTATACAAAGGTCTCCATTATTGTAAGTAAAATTGTTTATTTTAGTTTTTACCAAATGTAATATGAACTATTTATTTTTCCAGTGGAAAAATAAACGGCCAAAGCGACTCAAAATACCTATTTATCGACGCAGTTTTATACTCAATAAAATGATCATATACATCTCTAGAAATCGCGGACCTCCGAGTCCGCGAATAGTATGTCCTGCGGTACATTGACCGTAGAAGCGAACGCAAGAATTACAAAGAAAATGTATGGAGAATGAAATGTTTTATTAAATATTTCTTGACAAATTAACAAATGTAAACATGTGAAAGCGGAACACAATAGATTGATGTATTAAGAACCACATTGTGCAAGAATTGAAGTGCAGACTTCGAATTTCATTTGTATTCATGAACGTTTTCTGCGAACAGTTTTTGAGACCAAAATTATAAGGCGTAGAGGAGAAATGTATGGCGAAAACCGAAAACTTAAAGTTTATAAACGAGGATTATCGGCAAACTGAATGTGATCGAAAAAATGTGAAAGCAGATTTGATAAAACTATACATGAATCTAACTCACCAAATGATTTACATCTCCTTCCGATTAGATTTCATTTGTATCTTTGCCGTTAGAAAACAACAAAAAATCGCATACTGTAAACACACGGCGGCAGTTCACATTGAAATCCCAAAATCCGCTGTCTTTGAGCTACGATATTTCAGCCGTCTTTGCTCCAATTTTGCCGCAAAAGCCATCGTTTGAAAGATCTTTTGCTCCATTTTTATTATCAGGCAATATTTATGACCAGTGGTTTTCCTACTTCACAAAATATTACTCTGTGTAGGCTGCATTTTTGTGTACCATCGTAGATGTATATGAGCCCAAAGTCAGGCTTTCGAATCAGCGGCTATTACCAAGTTTCGCGAGCGGTTAATGTAAGATGGATCAAAATTCGCCGACTTCAATGTCCGCGATTTCTAGCGATGGATGTCGATTTAGTAACTCAGGTTGAAGGAATATAAATATATAAATTGTATCAAAGGTACGTGGAAAGTGGATCGTGATGAGCTAAGGTAAACATGGTTTGCGGGGTTTTACGAATATTAAAGACAAACAAATTAGTAATAATCTTACCGATTCCTTGAACCATTCCAACCGATATCAGTACGCTTATGAGAATTAATCTGAAAAATACCTTGAGCTGACAAAAAACATTTTTTAAAGCCATTGTGCAACAGAGGCCAGGTGAAGGCAAAGTTGTGCCACTGACTAGAAAAGCACTTCGTTTAACAGTGCTCAGAGGTAATGACAAGGCTATAATGATTTGTTAACATAAACAGGGGACCTCATTACTAAAACATTTCTTCCAGCCTTTTAAGTTGAAATTAAACAAGCCGAGCAACTGCCATCGTCAAAGAATCCGCATGCCAATACGTATTTATTAGTTTTGTTCCAAACCTATACCGGCGATTTCTGGAATATTTTCAAAGTTTCAAGAAGGACACAAAACCTTTGCGTAAAACATTCTCTCTTTAGATTTTAGAATGATACCTTATTTAAACAATGCAACGACACCTTAATATATGCATAATTAATAGAAAGAGAAAGTGGTTTAACATCATTAAAAATTGATGTTATTGGCGCTCCCCGAATGTTGCTGAAGTGGCACTAAATCTCCTTATCTTTAGTCAAAATTTGTATATTTCCGTAGCTTTATTTCTGAAAAAAATGAAAAGAATAAAAAACATGATAATGATAACGATAACAATCAGAGTTAAAAAGGGAAAAAGAATGGCTTTGATTATGAAAGATGGAAATTATTTCATTCATTATTCATGGCCATTGGTTATTCACGTAATTAAGGTTTTTTGTATGTTAAAATATTTGTGTTGTTTTGTTTTTATTAGGTTTACTCGCAGCTCATACTAAAGGTCTTAGTGAGAAACGTCCATTGCCTTTACACGATGATTAGTGCACCTATAATCATTGGCTACCAATATAGTCAAATTCACCTTCGTGCCAGTATTTAATGTGTTAAATTGACGCCTGCACACAAACTAGATAGAGTTTAGATGATCTGCCATTTTATAAACATAATTTCACTTTATTTAGAATTGATCTAAAACGCTTATTGCAAACGAATTATTTATCATTATAATTGGAATAAAAAACGTAATATATATCTTATCTTTTTTTCAATATATATTAACGTTGCGTTAATGTTAAGTTCTAAACTTGTTAAATATGCGAAATGAGTACTTTATACTAATTAATATTTCAAAAGTTTTGACAAGCAAATTACAATTTTTTTTCGTGAGGCAGTAATATTAATTCCTTTGCATCCAGAAATGCTTATTGGTGTTAAACATTCAGCAATAATTTTTCTCAATCGCAGTCACAATATTTTGAAAGTAAAAATGTCACCAGGAGCTCAAAAAACATAATCAACTCTAATTAAACATGTCCTTGAATTAACAGACGCCCGAAGTCGATAAATTATTGCTTTCTCCATAGAGGATTTTTCGGTATACTTTGGGGTTGAGAAGGAAACAATTTTTTTTGTGTTACATCTTTTCCCATCATGCAATGCACATCTCTGAGTCATCTCTCACATCTAAGTTTTGCGCTCTCTCTAAATACGTTCTGATTAGCAGGGTCAATAAATAAAATCCTTTCTATCAGAGAGGGGTTAATATAAAACAATAGCTTGAAGTTCTTAGTCCAACAGCTGATGATTATAGCTACCGTACATCTTCAAATAAACACAGGTCTCCCATCGACTGTTTCTGGAAATAGTGCTACATTAATATATAAATTCTTATTATATTATATTTGCCTATCACTTTAGCAAAAGTTTGAAATAAGAGTCAACCTCTACTCCTTTTTACCAAATGGTAATGAGGTGTAGTGATCATTCTTGAAGTGGCGTGTTTCCCTTACTCGACCACTCACCCACTAGATCACTCCATTCTGATATTAAACCGCAATTAATTCATGCATTTAACGGTGAACGTGCTGACAGAAAGGTTCTTTAAAACGCCATTCAGCACATGTCCAAACAAATTATTCTCCAACCTCGTTCCCAGGGTCTCTCTCTTTCAGGGAACTAAATTGAATTTTCACAAAACAAATGAAAAGAGGATAAGTGTAACTGATCCTCTTTTCATTTGTTTTGTTTTCACAAAACAAATGAAAAGAGGATCAGTTACACTTATCCTGTGGTGATAAAAGAGAATAGATATCGCTCTACGAAGCCTCAGAGCATAGGCTATCAATGAGTCATTCACGTAAGGAAACATTTACGCTTGCCATGTGACGCGTTTTAGTAAACACAACATTCATGCACGTTTTTGTTTCGCGTCACATCATCTTCGTGTCACGTCATCCGATCTTCATCTTTTTGAGTCGTGCAGAAACGCGCATCTTTCTCTCAAATTTTATTCGCTGCTCAAAATAACGCTATACGTTCTGGCAGAAAAGTAAACATATTCACAAAACAATTTTTTTTAATACTTAAAAGGATCAAAGGATACACTTAAATTTTTTTGTGATTAAATAGAATTCGCGCTACGAAGCCTGAGAGCACGAACCATCAATGACGCAATTCTCATTGAAAAATAAAACATTCACAGGGATTGTGTTACATTATTGAACGCTTATTTGAAGAAAAAAAAACTATCAACGACCAATTTACGCAAGGAAACATTCAAAGGCAAATTAAGTGAGATTGTGACATTACTGATAGCAGCTATGAACTACATATAGTTACGCTTAAATTGTTATACAAAATTATTACGCTCGCCATGTGACGTGTTTTAGTTAACACCACATCCACGGCACGTTTTTATTTCGCATCACGTCACCTCATGTCACGTCATCCGTTTTTCATCTTTTTGAGTCGAGCAGATACACGACGTGCTTGGGCGTATCTTTTCTCTCAAATTTTATCCGCTGCTCAAAAATAACGCTATACGTGCTGACAGAAAAGTAAACATATTCACAAAACAAATTTACTTAATGCTTAAAAGGATCAAAGGTAATACACTAACCGGTAAAAATTTTGGTTGTGAAAACTGAATAGCGCTACGACGCCTAAGAGTACGAGTCATCAATGACGCAACTCACGTGGGAAGAATAAAGCAAAGTGAGATTGCTTTACTTTATTGGACACTTATTTAGAAGGTCGGCTTTTCATTCATCGAATTACCATGAGGTTGCTCGAATAGCCTTTGATTTTTCCAAGTGAGAACTAGAAAACAGCGGCGTGTTGTCGGTAATTCAGAATCCAGTTCGAACTGCTCTCGACTGTAATTATTATCAATAATGATTATAACTAATAAAAAAATTTGGTTTGTATCTAATCTTAAAATCGGTTTAAAAAGTTGGTTAAAAACGTATAAAATTGAATTTTCGGTAACTCTCTGTTACCTTCATCAGAGTTAAAATTGGTTCAGTTTTTGCATAATAAGTTCTTATACACCGCCGGTCTCTAGGAATGTTCCCAATGTTAAATAACTTGTGGGAAATGCACAGTCACGCTTATTCACACAGTTAATGCCCTGGATAGAATGCAGCGCTTCTAGGAATAGGCGTTGTTGCCTATTGTTGACATTCCTTTCTAAAATTTCTACATAATCCGGATGAATGTCATGGTCCGTTGTTTCCGCGTGAAATCTTATTGCGCTTTCGTTATTAGATCTTGTGCCAGGCTTGTGCTCTGCGCCGCGCGAATTCCATGATCTTTTGCTCTCTCCCACATAGGCAAAATCACATGTTTTGCATTTGACTTTGCACACAATTCCCTTGATCTGATTTGTGGCGGGGCGGTCTTTTGGTTTCTTAAAGATACTACCCAATGTTTTAACAGGCTTGAAAGTGGTTCTTATGTTTTCTCTGCTAAGCACACGTCGAACTCTCTCGGAAACACCCTTTATGTAAGGGATTGAAGCGTAACCCCTTGGACTCTCTTGACTTTCTTGGTTTTCAGGCTGTATGGTTTCTTGAGCCGAAACAAGGCAACGATCGATAAAACTCTTCGAGTGGTCAAGTGGAAGTGGGCGTGTACAGGAAACCCACGCACACAAACAAATATCTCGCCTTCGAGTCACATAGTCCCGCGCAAAGCAAGAGAGCTGTGGTAAAGACACTATTGGATCGTGCCAAATATCTTCCCTCAACCTCTGAGCGGAAACAGAGAGAAAAACAACAAGTAATCGGCGACCTTAAGGTCGCGGGGGACACCTTAGGCTCATCATTATGCATTTATTTAAAGCGTATGCACGAAGTACAACGACTCACATCGACAACTTTACGGGATATTTATGACTGGAGAAAAATATGGGCGCGTGCACGTGATTTGTAAACAATCCCTGTTTCTTTGATATTTTAACCAATTTAAAACAACACTTAGCGATATACGTTCATATAGATTGTAGGAAGTCTTTGAGCTTATTTTTATTTAAAATTGACTATTTCTGCAACTAGTGTACCCAGAGTAATCACAAAAATATTCGGCATAAACAATCGTGTCCTTTTTGAAAACGCATTAATATTATTGTTCTCACCATAAAAGCGTGGAATATAATTACCATAATTACATCTCTCCTTGGCAAAATGATCGTATTTAGGTCGGGACACCTTCGGAAATCTCAAAGTTTGGACTTTTCCGACAATTTTGTGGCAGAGAATACAGCACGGATACAGAACTTCATGACTTGCCACTTCAGATAGGTAAACTATGAATACTGTAGTGTGTCATAACAGAAGCGGAATTTTAAAATAGCGCTTTTAGAAAGAGGTAGAAGACATTAAATTCAAATTTGCGCACTTAAACCGCCATAACTTGCTGGCAAACTTTAAATTAAAAAATCCGCTTCTGTTATGACACTCTAGAGGTATTGACTGATTAGTTTTTGTCAAAATCGCAGTGTGCTGTCTTCTACTCGTTCCGCAAACTCTGCCACAAAATCATGTTTTTCCCAATTTGGCACTAACGAGGCTATAACATCGCCGTAAAATGCAATCTACCAAATAAAAGATGACATTCACAATCTTTCATCATTTCGTTATGTCTCTGTAAATTTTGAGCTTAATCGCACCCATAACAGCCGAGAAATAAGCGTTTTAAAAGATGCAGGTCAAGCAAAATTTCCCTTCATGAATTTATTCATGCTGTTGGTATCCCCCGCGACCTTAAAGTCAACGGATACCCCCAAAGTTTCATCGATCGAACTACTTATTTTGCAAAACCTGAACCAATTTTGGCTGATGAAGGTAACAGAGAGTTACCGAAAATTCAGTTTTATACGTTTTTTACCAACTTTTTAAACCGATTTTAATGATCAGATACAAACCAAAAATTTTTTTTAATGTAAAACACTGATCGCCTTAATAACATGATTATAACTTTTATCAGGTAAATCAAGCCCAAGGGAAAAAAAAACAAGAAACCGAATCTATATGACGCCGCTGCTTAACTTCAACGGTAAAACGCATAAAGCGTTACGTGGACTCGCTTTCTTCGATGTTTGATCAAACATTAAGGTTTGCTCGTTTAGCCACCCTATGTTATTCATGTACGACAAATGTTTGCTCGTTTATCCGGGGCTTTAGAAACAAATAAAATATGAACTAATTAAACATGACATATTACGGCCCTTACTGGTAGGAGGCTGAACGGTTGGCTTTTTACGAAGTTACATTCGCCGACTACCGAAAAGAAATCCAGCTAGTTGTAGAGAGGAGAATTTGGACCAGCGACCTCCGCATCGCCCTAACCACTAAGCGTTGCCGTCCCACGCCTATCTCATTACAATACAAGAAACCATACGAACAGTTGGTAAGCCATTAATACACACAATGTGTTGTTATTTTTGCGCATATGTTATACAGCTATTTCAGTTAACGTTGTCCGGATCAAAGCTTAAAGACAAGACTGAAAGGTAGTATGGGTAGAAGAAGAGGGCAACTGCACGTGCTGAATACTAAAATATATAATGACATGACAAACGCGAATTTACACGTTTTCTATTTCTTCAGACATGTGAAACAAGTTGGTTTTTGCCACACTGAATTTTAGAAGAATTTTCAAAACTCAGAGCCAAGCGACAGTGAAAGTAAAGCTACTGAAAGTCGTCCTGAGAGGAAAAACAAACTCTTGAATTCGCCACGTGCGAAATACAAATTTGTACCGGATTTAATGAAGCTTATATGCAAATTTGCAGTGAATACCCAGGACGCCATACGGTCTTGCCTTTTAGCTTTAAGCTTTGAACCGACAACGTTTATTGAAATAGCTGTATACGATCCCGGGTATACTAGTCAGGTGGCTTAACGACCTGATCGTGACAAGAGTGATAAAAGCATGAAATTTGGCACACAATTTGCTTACACCCTGCCAAATAATATTAGAAGGGGTGCCCAAGTCAATCTGCTCACGATTCCGTTTTAAAGGGATATTTCGGTTTTGACTGATATCAAGGTTGGGTATCCTGTGGTTCTATTTTCAAAACAGATGTTTTGCCCTAGTTGAAACAAATTTTTGTAATTTTGTCTTGTTTCCCTTACTTCTCTATAAACTTTGTTATTTTGGAAAAGATTGCATGTAAAATAGTGTCAACAAAACCAATTTACAGTTACTAGTACCTAGTCTTCGCTCGGCTGATAGCACAGGACCAAACAAAACTTTAACAAAGAAACGAAACAAACGCATGTAAATTGACCGCATCTTTTCGTACATTAAATCTGAAAGTATATCGGGAATGCTCATGTTTAATGCTAAGACCCTCACAAATGCCCCTTGCTCTTAGAATGGCTCTCTGGGCAGTCACATTTACACAATGGCGTGCACTGCAACTTTTCTGTTTGGCACATTTGCAGTGTGGGCAGCGTCCTTTGCAGAGATATATTTGATAAGCTCTCTGCAAACATTAGAAACTTTTGGGATAGTCATCCAAAGTGGCTGCCACTGGTTGTCCTCTCCTTTTGCCCTTGAAAACTCTGCAGGAGAAGGAACGTCCTGAAATGCATTTCGATTTCGTCCAAATTCCTGCCTGATACACTGTCCTCTGAGCATGCTACAGGAGTGCATGTTTAGAGAGTACGCTCATGTTCTTTCTCTGCTTTAAGGTGTTTTCTTCTTTCTTATCAATTTGTAAACTGATCAAATTAGAATAAAACTCCATACTTTCTTTTTACCGATAACCTAGCGTTAATGCTTTATTATACCTGTGTCGGAGGAATAGTTTCCAGGTCTCTTTTTAGCTTTGATAAAACGGCATCAGTCGTGTGTCGTTCACAGAATCCAGAGGACTTCAATCAATCAATCAATCAATCAAACTTTATTTATAGAGGGTTACACGTAATAGTTTTACAACTAATAAATTTGTGGCCCTCTCTAATGTACTAAAAAATTAAGAATCTACTATAAACAATAATCTAATTTAAAATTTAGTTAAAACCTAATTTAAAATCGAAATGTAAGCTAAAAATTTAAAAACTAATCTACAATATTGATCCAAAGGTAATTATTACTAAAAAACACAATCTAAAAGTTATTATCTAAAAAAGGACTTGATTTGTCATACATTATGACCGTATATCTCTCTAGCTTTTGGGGGCTTTAAAGTGGTTCTTATGTTTTCTCTGCTAAGCACACGTTGAACTCTCTCGGAAACACCCTTTACGTAAGGGATTGAAGCGTAACCCCTTGGACTCTCTTGACTTTCTTGGTTTTCTGGCTGTATGGTTTCTTGAGCCGAAACAAGGCAACGATCGATGAAACTTTGGGGGTATCCGTTGACTTTAAGGTCACCGATTACTTGTTGTTTTTCCCTCTGTTTCCGCTCAGAGGTCGAGGGAAGATATTTGGCACGATCCATTAGTGTCTTTACTACAGCTTGTTTGCTTTGCGCGGGACTATGTGACTCGAAGGCGAGATATTTGTTTGTGTGCGTGGGTTTCCTGTACACGCCCACTTCCACTTGACCACTCGCAGATACCGTGTTACTTGTATCAATCATCATCATCATATCCTTCATATCCTTTATTTAAACACAATAAGGGTTTAAAACACAATGCTTGTGAGGTCGTGTGCTAAACTGATATATTACTAAACGCTTTGTATAAATATCTAGGGCCTCACCGTTTTATCTAGAGAAAAAGACGTAAACGAGAAATGCCATCCACGCATTGTTTTTGCATTGTCCAGAGTTAAAAATAAATTCCTGGAATTAAGGTTTCAATGGTAAAGATCTGATCTTTAAAACAAAAATGAAACCTGCTCCTCCTTACCACCCCACAAACAACACCCCCGCCCATTATGCAAACACCAACCAAATTTTTACAGTGTCTACAGTCGCAAAGCCATTCGATCAAGGTATTGATGCATAGCGGTTATTCATGTATACCGTCCATTGATGTCAGCACAAAGTTATCAGTAATGAAGCCGATTCACACCCGCTGGCTTGTTGGTTTGTTCCGCCTGTGACATCAGAAACAGACCCAATATCATACGAAAAGTTTTTAAATTGGCAGGAATTTTGGAGGAGTTTACCAAGAAATTAAACTAGAAGCAGAAGATCTTTTCCAAGATCTTGCCGCAGTTATTTAAGCAACCTCAAGCTCAATTTTTTTTTAATTTTTTCCTTTGTTATGGAGCGAACACTAGTGGAGAGACTTCTCGAGAACGTATAGACTTGAGAGTGCAGTTAAACAACATTTTTCACAGAAGTTGTTTAAGTGTAGTTCCTGTTTTGTATGTGTAAATTTAATTAGATAAGCCATGCTTTAGCAAAGTGTCTGCAAATTTTGTCGGAAATTGTTCGAAATAAGACAAAAAGTGTCCGAAAGTAAACATCCGAAATTTTTTGCAAGTAATTATAGTAGTCGAACTCGAACAGGAGCATTTCTATACAATTGATTTAACTCAAAACAGGATTAAAACCATTTTAATGGATAAAACATGTATTTTATATTTATGCTCTGCACATAATTTTGACAAATTACCGAAGAAGTTAAAACATTTTCTTCAAAAATTTACAAAGACAGCAAAATGGCAAGAGCGCCGCCATCTTCGATGGACGAGTGAAGCCTGGGCGCCAGTCATTTTGCCGGTTTTGACTAAATATCCCCTTAAAACGGAATCGTGAGCAGATTCACTTGGGCACCCCTTCTAATATTATTTAGTAGTGTGTAAGCAAGTTGTATGCCAAATTCCATGCTTTTATCACTCTTGGCACGATCAAGCCTTTATTTTGCGTTAAGCCACCTGACTATACCATCTGGCCACGACTTTGTGGACTTTGTGATGGATTTTGTTAGGTTAAATGGTGACAGGCAGTGTAGCCAACTACCACTGGACTGTACAAGAATATTCTCCAAATTCAGTCCTGAGCAAGCATGGTTAATAAGAGGTTTATTGCACGACTTTATCATTAAAATAGAGCTGAAGAAACTTACCCAGTCCAAAATGGAGAAAATATTTAGCGGGTAATAAAGTGCTCTGATTGGTTGATTTTTTTCGATTGACCTTCCCAACTGTCTTTCGTATAATAATAGGAAATGGTATAGCCTCGACACAAGTGACCCATACTTGCCGGAGCTTATCCCGGTTTCTGTAGCATTTAGCGGTTAGAAGTATTTCTACTCCCCCCGGAATACTAGTCTATCGCAGGGTTACCTTCAGTATTATTTCGCTGGTACCCATTCATACACCATTCAGTCCCGAGCAAGCATGGTAATAAGAGGTGTATTACACGACTTTATCATTGAAAAAGAGCCTGGGAGACTTACCCGGTCCAAACTTGAAATATTGAGCGGGTAATAAAGTGCTCTGATTAGTTAATTTTAGTTATTATCCTTCCCAACCGTCTTTCGTATAATAATACGAAATGGTAAAGCCTCGAGCCAAGTGACCCATACTTGCCGGAGCTTATCCCGGTTTCTGTAGCATTTAGCGGTTAGAAGTATTTCTTCTCCCCCCTGAATTCTAGTCTATCGCAGGGTTACCTTCAGTATTATTTCGCCGGTACCCATTCATACACCTTTGGATGGAGAACGGAACTATGAGAGGGTCTTGCCCAAGAACACAACACAATGACCCTGCCAGGGTTCAAACCTGGGACCGCTCGACCTGGAGTCCAGCGCGCTAAGCGAATTTATACCATGCCATAGAAAATACAGCCAATCAGAATACAGGAAAGCCGTTGTATATTCGACGGTATTCAATCCAACCTTCCCATCGTGCGCTGCGATCTTATTCTCGATGAAATTTAGTGAGCGTATTTTCTATGGCATGGTATAAAATAGTTACACAACACTTTCTCGCTGTATACTATGGAATATCCCACTTGTCACTTGTATTTTCTTCGTATACACACTCGCCTAAAGGCTCGTGTGTATACCGAGAAAATACAAGTGACTCGTTGGATATTCCATAGTATACCACTCGAAAGCGTTGCATAACTAGTATATACGAAATACGAATACGCGCTATATACTTGCGTTAGGGTGCTAGCTATTAAACGCATGTACAGGTTACAAACTCGAATTAGGTTTTATATTTAATTGATACAAGGCAAATGTTTATTTACAACGTCTTCAAATATACTTATCAAGTTACAACAAGTGACACTGAAAACTTGAATTTGTTTTCCCAAAATTAAAGAAGAACAACTCATGATGTAGCACTAATTTTTAAGAAGAGAAGACTGTTGGTTATAGTTGTTACTTTGCTACCAGTGGAACAATTTACAACAGTGCTACAAAGAACACTTATCTCAAATATGTACAAGATATAAACAGACTTAAACATGCGGAAAACTTAAACTTTAGCTTGAACTTACGGAAAAGAAAATATTATGCGATAATATTCTTAAAAACAAAGACTTCTAATTTATAGGAGAGTAGTTATAAGGTTCAACTGGTAATCAAAGACACTGCTTAGCTACCAGTGCAGTTATTTACAAACTTTTTTCACTAAACGTTTTAAGTGAATCCCTTGAGTCAGTAATCTTAGAGCGGTTTCCATTTGTCAGAACTGGCCGGCCAGACCAGTAAGTTCGAGCACAGAATTCCGTTGTTAGTCAGACTTGTTCTGTGAAATCAGTCAATGCACAAAATACTACAACAACAAACAACAACAACAACAAAAGTTTATTTGAACTGTAAAATTACAAAAAGAAATGTTTAAACAATAAATAAATTAAAAATACATACAGTTGCTGGTCACCCAAAATAACTAAAAAGCTAAACTAGTTGGGTGACCACCGTATATTAATTTAAAATACATATATCGTCAGAAAAGAGGCATTTTACATTTTACAATTTTACACAATTAATTAAGGTGGTAGGTTACAGAACAAATAATTCTTAAACACGTATGTACAACAACAACAGCAAAAAGATAATAGTAAAAAGAAAAAGGAAAGAAAAAAAAATGAAAAATGGCATCGAAATACCAAAATTAAATTATTAGTAGAAAAACTTAATAGAAGTTAATGAAATGCAATGATAATTCTCTTTTAAAGGAATAAGGAGATAGAATCTTAAATCTCTCATCAATTTCATTCCATAATATAGGTCCGTTGTATCTTATATTGAATTTGCCATAGTTAGTTCGAATTTTTGGAACGTAAAAAGTTGACCTAGATGCAAAGCGTGTGTTAACATTATGTTTATCAGAAGTTTTAATAAAAAAGTAGTCAAAAACCTTAGGTAATACTACAAAATACTGTGCTGGTTTTGGGGTGAAAATCTCGTGGAAAAGGCTCATTTTACATTTAAAAGTACCGGACCGGCCGACCAGCGATTTGCTGCAAGGGCTCTGACATTCGCCCATGACTGCCACCCAGCTGTTTGCCTTTCATCTCACCCGTGGTAAATAAAGGACCGAAAAGCAAGTTTGCAACTGACCGGGATGTTTTTTGTTTTTGAAAAATGTCACATTTAAAGAAATCTGTATGACTGTATCATAGTTGCCTAACAGTCATGAACAGGAATATAGGCCTATGTTTCCATAGTTTCAGAGCATGCACAGTAACAGGATATTAACCAGATCTCATCTTGCTTTTCCTGTTTTGAGCTCTGTTGTTTCTAAAGGCGGTAGACAATGACGTCAGCAAAGATCGCCTACCCTAAAAGCTCTGCCAAG
>NW_027558040.1:0-13919 GCF_052425735.1 Oculina patagonica
TCACTATGAAATCAACCTGCTTTGAAAATGCCATGAATTTTTTATGACATTTTCACTGTATTTTTAAAGTATGTTAATAGGGTAGTAATGGGACACTCATGGTCTTATGATTGGTATTTCATGGTCATTTAAACCATGAAATACTACTTAGTTTTGGTACATTTCAGGGTCATGATAAAGCCATTAATTGAGTTAAATTCATGGCTATTTCATGCCATACGGTTAACAGGATTTTTATGGCTTTGAAAAACCTCTTAATTTGCTAGGATGTGTAGGTCCTATTTTCATGGCATTTTAATGGATTTTTCAAATGTGTTTTTCATGGGGTTCGAATTTTCATGCCAATGAAATTTCAGAGAAACGTACCAAAAGTCATGGCCATGATATTTTTCATGGCATTTTTATCCCATTTTCATGTTTTTATAGTCAAACCCGCTGTCAGCCATGAAAATGGAATGAATTTTCCATAGGCCATGAAAATCCCATGACTCAAGCCTTGAATAATATTTCAACTTTTCACTGAGAAAACTGTTCCACAATCAATCACAGAGTAAAAAAAATACTTTAATTGATTCTACACATAAATATTGTACACTGTTTTGGTGGATTTGTTGGAAAATCTTGTGCAGATGGCCCATTTCACATTTATAACCACCGAACCAGCCGGCCAGTTCTGACAAATGGAAAGTGCCTTCAGACAAGGAAAAAACAGACTTAGCTGCTGGCTGCCTTCTGATGACATGCATGGCAAGTTCTGTTCTTTCTAGTTTGTCCAGTTTAGAAGGTTTCCTTATTCTTCGTCAGCCTGTAAAAAATATATTAAATGGATATACCGATTAACCTCATGATATTTCAGTAGCTGTGTTGATTTGGTATACTTATTACTAGTGTACATTTATTAGACATAAACAGTTTACTGAGTCTACAATTGCAATAAGGTCAGTGGCAACATTTTCCCAAGCATTTTTTAAAAATATATGTCGGATTACACTACCCTGGGAAAAAAAAGTCTGCCCTGGGATATTTACATGTACATTGTAAAATCCAGAACAGTCTAATAATGCCTGATAAAGCCTATCATCTGTTTGGAGAATTTCGTTTCGGTATTTAAATTACTCTGTGAACGAAATTTTAAAGTCTCATAATGGAAAAATTTTGTAACGGACGTCACACACTCCGATCCGTTGGCCGAAATAATTTCACCAAACATAACCACGTCTACAATGCAGTTCGTGCAAAAAGTATTTGGCTTCTTTAGGTGTCAAGCCTCCAGTTCCACAAAATTTCAACTGGTTTTTAAAATAACTAAAATACAGCTTAGTTGTACTCACCAAAGCTCTTTCAAAACGACTGCCATGAAGTTGTACACACCTCAGAAACAAGACCTTTGATAAGCTCCAAGAAGCAGAAGCTTAAGTACACTATTCGCCTTTAACAAAACCCAATTAATCTGTTCTTTAAAATTACTGCAAGGGAAACACATGCTGGCTGCTACAGTTTAGAATACAAAGCATTCCAACGAACGATCAACAGCAGAAATAACGTTCAAAACGCCGCCGCCAAAATAGTCACATGCGATGATTTGCGTAACATGATTGGTTTCTTAACGGAATTCCGCTGAAGCGTTCAACTGCGGTCTCAATATGGCGGTGCAGTCGCAGAAAGATCGCAAACGGATTGACCAGAGTCAAGCGAAGATTTCTGTCCTTTGCGATCACATTTTGGTGAAATTTTCAAGTTTTATAAAAAATAAATGGTGAGAATGAACTCATTTCAAGTTGTCGGTTTATCTGCCAAAGTTTCCGAGAATACGAAGGGTGGAAAGTCTTACTTCATTCATGATGCAGGCCTACTGGTGAGAACACAAAATGGACTCTTGTCTGCGGTTTAAAATTCTTCGTTATCGAAATCTCGGTAAGGAATATTGACGTTGTGGAATACAATATAATGCTTATTTTTTTTAATTTTTAGTGTTTGAGATTGGAGTAACCTGAAATTGGCAGAAATTCAAGGTTTAAAATTATTAGAATTCTTTTGAATATAAGCTTACATGTACAATAATTTCCAAGTTGAGTATCGAGAGAGAACAATCCTAGTGTTGCGAAGATAGACAGGCATCTTGAAATAACACAACTTTAATCCACTAAAGACACTAAACTTGTCTTGTTTTTTAACATCATGGCTCAACATGGCCGGAAAACTACTCGACTAGAAACCTTACACCTCACCGCATGCACATCCAATCTTTTGACATATGTCACTCAAATAACACAACGTCACGGTCACGCTTAAGTCACGCTTTCCTCCTGAACATTCCCCCTCCCCGCACTGAGGGGACCGCAGTGTGTATAACACGAAAAAATGTAACAATAAATGTTTTCAACTGAAAGTTTCCTAATGTTCTACGAGAGTGGTACCAATTTATGAATTGGTCGCACCACAGTCTTCTCTCCGCACTGAACCTTTGCGACTCGAGAATGTCCATCTCTCCCTGGATAGGTTTCAATGATACGGCTCAATGGCCACTTCCCCCGTGGCAGCTTTGGATCCAGAACCAGCACAACGTCTCCTTCCTTAAGGTCCTTGACAACTTCGGTCCACTTTGGACGAGTGTTTAACATGGGTAAGTACTCCTTTAACCACCTGGACCACACTCGAGAGATCAGCTCTTGAACCTTGCGCCACCTCTTCCGTGGGTTGAATCTCGTAGTATCGACACTCTCTGGCGCGAACTGTCCACCCATCTGCCCGTACAAGAAGTGATTGGGTGTCAACGGCACATCATCTTTAACATTTGCTGACTGATAGGTGAGTGGCCTAGAGTTAAGCAAACTCTCGGCACCTGTGACGACTGTGATTAGTTCCTCATCTGTGACATCACTGCTACTCAGCACAGCATAAATCGCCTTCTTGGCTGCCTTCACCATAATCTCATGGGCCCCACCAAAATGAGGACCTCCTGGGGGGTTAAACTTCCACTTTATCCCCGTCTGTGCAGTCGTTCGCTGAATCTTGTCCTTGTCTAATTGACCCACAAGTTCCTTAAGTTCATTTACTGCTCCAACAAAGTTAGTGCCATTATCACTAACCATTTCCTTGGGAACTCCTCTCCTACTGGTGAATCTGGTAAATGCATTTAGAAAACTATCTGTGTCGAGCCCCCACGCCACTTCGAGATGAACAGCACGAGTTGAAAAGCATGTAAATACACACAACCACCTCTTTAACCGATGACGCCCACGCCCTTGTATAGTGGTGAACGGGCCTGCGTAATCCACCGCTGTCTGGTCAAATGCCCGAAATGTGAAGCGCAGCCTTACTTGTGGCAATGGACCCATTATCTGTGTGGCTGGTTTGTTCCTTCGTCTCTTACACTCGTTGCATTCATTCTCCCACGCTCTTATTTCCTCTCGGGCTGCGACAATCCAGAATCTTCCACTAATCTGTGATAACACAAAATTTGTCCCAGCACTGTGGTTAGACAACTCATGGTAATACTTGACTATCAGCTTTGTCACCCACTGACCCCTTGCTAGTATTACAGGAAACCGGACATCGTAAGGAAGACATTCAGCAAATTGAAGTCGACCCCCACACCGCATTACACCTTGATCATCCAACCAGGGACATAACTTGCCCAGTGAACTCTTCTTAGGAATTTCCTTTCCCCTCAGCAATGCCTCACATTCTTCAGGAAATGCCTCCAACTGTGCTCGACTAATGATTTCCTCCTCGGCATCTTCAATTTCTTCTGGCAACAGTTCCTGCCCATTCACCCTGTCCTTTGGGTTACGCATATTGTAGACGACTCGCCACACCCTGGCTTGTAGCCGTACCAACCGTATCCAGCTTGAAAAACGGGTGGTTTCAAGCCTCCAATCCTCACACTTCCCTTTTTTCTCTTCTCTATTCGTCAGACTCTGTACACGACTGGTAAGAACACTTGCAACATCTTCTACCTCTTCCTTGCGATTTGACGTCTTCATTTCTGGCAACGAAGTGGGACGACTCCTAAGATCCATCTTAGGCCAACTTTGCTTATCCTTTGACAGTAACCACTCTGGTCCATGCCACCAAAGTGAGTTCTCCATTAGTTCCTCTGGTGTTGCCCCTCTTGTACATAGATCAGCTGGGTTTTCTCCTGTGGCTACATGTTGCCACTGCGATGGCTCGGTCAACATCTGTATCTCCCCGATGCGATTGGCAACGAAAGGACGAAAGTTCCGCCCATGACCCCTAATCCACCACAACACGTCCATACTGTCAGAGTAAAATGTTACAGTTTGCATGGGAAGTCCAAGTACATGCGCTAAACGTTGTGTCAAGCGCAAACCAAGTACAGCTCCCATAAGTTCCAGGCGAGGCACAGTCACTGGCTTTAATGGTGCTACCTTGCACTTTGAAGCAATTAACCGACTTGTAGTGGTAGCATCATTGTATACACACTGTAAGTATACAACAGTCCCATAAGCTTGTAATGAAGCATCGACAAATGTAACAACTCTCTTAGCAACTACTTCCTTTGCTTCACGAAGACACCTAGGCACCTTCACATTACCCAGGCTCTTAAGCTGCTCATACCAGCTCCCAATTCTACTCGCGATTTCGTCATGTATGACATCATCCCAGTCATATCCCCGCGACCACAGTTCCTGAAGCAGAATCTTAGCTTTGACGACAAAAGGGCTGACAAAACCAAGTGGGTCAAATATAGTAGCAACCTTCCTCAGCACATCTCGCTTTGTCGGCTGAATCTCCGTAGGTACCTCTGCAGTCGAAATAGTAAATGTGTCCTCTGTACTATTCCAGGCAATACCAAGTGTCTTAACAACAGGTTCTTGCCCCTCAGTGATCTGCAACTCAGTCGCTCTGTCAGCTTCAGGCGTGGCTGCAACAACCTCTGGAGAATTGGATATCCACTTCCTTGCCTGCATGCCTGCTGTTCCCCACAGACTGTCCAGCTCTTTGTACAACTGAATACCCTCCTGTACAGTTTCCACACTATAAATCGAGTCATCCATGTAAGTTGATTTGAGTACAGTTTCAGCGGCCATTGGATACACATCCTGGTGCCTTCTAGCATTCTCTTGAGCGACAAACTGCGCCTCCATTGGTGCAGAGTTCTTACCAAATACTACTCTACTGAACTCATAGACATCAGGTTCACGACTGGAATCGAGGTCTCTCCATAATATTCGAAAATAAGGACGGTCTCCCTCTTCGATCTCCACTTGCAAATACATTTCCTTAATGTCACAGGCTAAAGCTACAGGGTTCCTCCTGAACCGAATAAGCACATCAAACAAATCCTTCTGCAACTTAGGACCTGCACAAATGACATCATTCAACGAAACCCCATCTGTTTTCGCAGAACAGTCAAACACAATGCGTACTTTAGTGGTAGTTTTGTCCATGCGGACGACTGGAAAGTGAGGCAAGTACCAAACTTCCGGTGGCGATGGTTCATCTGGTTTAACTCTTCTCAAGTACCCCTTCTCAACATAACCCTTGATAACTTGAGAGTACTCTGTCCCAAGAGCACAGTCCTTCTTCAATTTATTTTCTGTGTTGCACAACCGAGATAATGCTGTCTGACAATTATCAGGTAACCGAGGTTTATCCCCCTTCCACGGTACACCCACTTTGTATCTTTTCCCAGTGTAACGAATTGATCCCTTAAGTTTCTCCAACACTTCATTCTCCTCTTCAGTAAGAATCACAGTGTCATGCCCCTCGATGCCACAGTTTTCTATCTCCCAAAATCCCTTTAAAGTACGATCAATGTCACAACAAACACCATCAACGCTGACATTGGGCTCCCGGGCAAACAAAGTGCGACTAACATGTGCCCTTGCTCCTGTCCACTGCTTTCCTTCTGGTGATCCAATGCATGTCCAACCCAAAGGTCCAAGGCGAGCAACTGGGCCTCCTTCCTCACCACGTATATCGGCTCTAGAATAATGCAGCTCTGCATTGTCCACGCCTATTAACAAATCCACAAGTCCATCTTGAGCAGGCTCAGCAAAGTCACATTCCTTAAGATGAGCCCATCTGCCCTTACTTTGTTTCCAGTTCTCTACCTTGTAGTTTCCAGTTACCCTTTTAGGGCAAGTCTTTACTTTAATATCCTTACTAAACTCCCCATCAAGGCTCTCAATTGTCACATCTAATGGCATTGATTGAAATGTTTCCACTTCATTGTTCAAAACATTAACTGTAACTGTCTGGTATCTCTCCTTGAGACCAAGAACTCCTGCGACTTCTTCGTTAAGAAAAGTCTCGTTAGAACCATCATCCAAAATAGCATTCACCTTTACTTTGCGATCATTTGCCTTCAACCACACTGGCACTGTACGAAGGGAAAGGGCCTCGGTTGCTGTCTCCTGCTTGGCGGTCGATGTGTGTGTATGAGTAGGTGCCCCCTCCCGTGAAGTCACCACTCTCCCATCCTTTGTATTATCCTGTGCGAAGCCATGCAACAAGTAGTGGTGATTCCGCGTGCAACCGTTAATGTTACATGGTCGAGTCTTGGTACAAGCTCTTCCTTCATGATCACTTGCCAGGCAACGAAAACAAAGCCGTTTTTCCTTTGCGATATTCCAACGCTCTTTCACTTCCAGATTCTGAAAGCGTCTGCAGCTCCACACTCCATGGTATCCTTTACAGTATGCACATGGTGGCTTGCTTCTCAGAAAGGGTGTTTCTTTACCAAAGTTACCATTTTCACCGAAAAAACTCCTGCTTCCACGACCTCTATCACCATGCTTACCACCATCCGCAGCACCTCCAACAGGCTCAGCCTCAATGCCATGTGCCATTTCCACTGCCTCGACTCGGACCCTCACTTCCTCCTTCAACCAATCCCTCAAGGTTAACACCGACTTGTCTTTCTTATGTTCTCTCAACCAGCGACTGTAACTTTCAACCTGACTGTCGGCCAACTTCTTAACTAACAAACTGTGCAGTGTACCATCACCAAGCTCTCCACCACGCCCTTCTGCCTGCAACTTAACAACTGCTATTCGAACAAGATCAGCAAACCGCTCAAAAGATTGGACATCAGCACTCTTCAATGGGGGCATCTTTTCGATCTGGTCCATGTATGCCTGTAGCTTTCTTCGCTCTCCACCAAACTTCGACTGAAGAATATCTTTAGCTTCATTATACTCGGGTTCTGAAACCCCTAGACCCCTAATGGCCTCAAGGGCAGTTCCTGTAAGACTCTGTCTCAATCTTGCCATTTTAATAGTTGACGGCTCCCCTCCCTGGTCGACAAGACTCAAAAACATCTCCCAGAAATCTTCGAATTTACTTTTCTCACCATTAAACACTGGCACTTTTAAAGGCTTAAGTCGCTGACTACAGTTACCTTGGTTTTGAGAACCTGACAAGTGGCTGTAAGCAGGCGAATGTCCTGACGGAGGAGGTAAATTCATCAAAGGAGTTTGCGGCAATGCCTCTTTACTTGCGTCCACGTGTTTCTTCTCCAGGATTTCCTTCGCCACACGTTCGGCCTTTTCGATGGCATTGTTTATTTCGTTCTCCACAGCTTCTATTTCTTCCGCGACCGACTTTTTGTTGTCGTTGTCGCCCAAGTGTAAATAAGCCTTCTGTAGCTCGTCCATGACAGCAAGGCATGCTTCTAGTACCTTCCATAAAGTGTCAATTTCGTTTTGAATCAACTCGGGATCTTCGCCACTCGCGCAAAGCCTTTCCACATTGTGTCGCGTTTTCGTAAGTGTAGTCTTTCTGTTCCTCTTTTCCCGTTTAAGTTCTATAATTCGCTCTTCATTATCGTCAACTTCTTCTGACTCTCCTGGGGGCGGCATTATCGTGCGACGTAAAACAAAACCCTTAACACACGCTCTACAACCTCGAAGACCTTCTTGTTGATTTGATTTCCTTACGAACGACTCCGACGAATAATTGTACGTCAAGATAATAAACAACCACAAAACCGTGAAACGAAAATACATGCGAAGCGATAAGAATAACAAACGTTGACCTCAACTTTCCTGAACTTTTACCACCGAAAACAGTCCAAATCCTGTACGAAGTTCCACAAGCGAACGCGAAATCCAAAATGGCAAATCGAGACGATGCGATGCGATGCGATGCGAATAAATCAACCTTGAGCTCCCCTTGAGCAAGACAATTCCTCGAATTTCCACTAGCTCATGTCTCCCGTCGTGGTCGCCAAAAAATGTTGCGAAGATAGACAGGCATCTTGAAATAACACAACTTTAATCCACTAAAGACACTAAACTTGTCTTGTTTTTTAACATCATGGCTCAACATGGCCGGAAAACTACTCGACTAGAAACCTTACACCTCACCGCATGCACATCCAATCTTTTGACATATGTCACTCAAATAACACAACGTCACGGTCACGCTTAAGTCACGCTTTCCTCCTGAACACCTAGAATACGAAATCGCTAGAACTGAAATCCTTGGAATTCCCAGAAAGCTGAAAATTTATTTTGCATTTGCGGGAATTGGTAGAAAAAGCGAGACTGATAACCTGCAGAAATTGTCTGTGAAATGTTAATTAGCTGGAACTAGATGGCCCTTTGCCTTATTATAGTACACCAAACGAATTCATGATCTGTTTCACACACACTTTCACAGATATATATGTTGGCTTTAATTTAACATTATATTTCATACACACTTTCACATGGTTTTTTAAGGCCTTATTTAATTTTGTCTTTTTTCACATGAAGCTTGGATTTCACATGCCTGTTGAAACTTTCACATGCTTGACAAAAGGTTCACATGCATGTGAATCTTATGTTGTTGTCTTTACAACATTAATTTCACATGGTTCCTTCTTTCACATATTTTTCTAAGCCTTCCATATAACTTAACACACAAGCTCTTGTATTAACTAAAAAAGGCCCTCGGCGGGTGTTCATTCTTTAGCATTGATAACAAAAACAAAACATTAGTTCAATGAAAATTCGGTAACTAGTACATTAAGCTAAACAATCAATTGGGCAAGGCCTAGGGTGTGGGTAACCCTGATCTAATTTTCCCTTTGATTCACAAGCATGTTACAGTGAGAATGAAAACATAACAAGTCACCTGTAAATTAAATAAGGACTCCTTTGTTTACATTTATAATATAATTTAGTGGTTGCTTCCTCTTTCTTTCAATTTGATAGCTAATAATCTTGTAGCATACCAGCATACCAGAGTTGGTTACCAGCTGGACAGCTATGCAGTAGTCAAGTGCTCAGAGTATATAATTTTGACATAAATTTAATTTAATTTAATGAGTGTAAAGTTATCCATTAAAGGCATTTTATGGGTATAAAGTGTGCCTTTCTTTTCAATACTGTTTTCAGGGTCATGAAAATCCTGTGATAGTAAAATACCCATGAAAATTCAGAAAAATTGAATTCACTGCTTTTTCATGGTGCATGCTGCCAAGGAAGCTATCTTAATTGGATGTGAAATTGCCATAAAAATATATTTCCCTTGATTTTCAACAATTATTAATGGTACTGAATATGTTTCATGGTGTTTTCATGGAGCACGATAAAATGTGAGTCTGCACCATGAAAATTTCAAATGCAATATTCATGGCACTGAAAATCAAGATAACCAGTTTTTCATGGCATGTTAATGGAATTTTAACAAAAGGTTGTTTCATTGTGATTGTTTGGCTTTTTCACTGCCACTGGAAGTGTGGAACTAAACTAATACACCAAAATGTTGCATAGAGAAAGTGCTTTACTCATTCTTTTATTTAGCAGTATATCAGCGTGAACTGTTGCTTTTTTGCCCGGTCACATGTGCCGAATTTAATTGCAAGGCTGTTTTATGTTATAATTTATTTCTCAATTGTGTTTACAGAAAATGTCAATACTTCCTCCACAGAAGGGATTGGGAATTCCTGGTGATGGGAGGGGTCTCAAAGGCCAAAACGGTAAGGAAAGGTATGAAGCTAAATTGGATTTCCAGAGGGCTCCCTCAGGTTGGGGGTGGGGGGTGGGGGTCTTAGGAAAAATTCCTTCTGTGAGTGAGTTAATGATCATTTTTCTTCAGTTAAGCAAAATATTATTTTCTGATAGAAAAAAATAGGGCGTCAGATGTCAGTATTTTTAACTGCTGGAAACAATATGATGATCAACTTGAAGCAAAAAGCGATAACAATTGTTTGAATTCTTTGTTAGACCATGTGTAGGGGTGGGTAAGGTGGGGTGTAAACTCCGTTGAAGGGTACGTGCTGAAGTAATTGGCCCTTTGAGAACTAAAGATGCACAGTGTCCCTTTCCCATTCCCAAAGATCACTTGGTTTCCTGTTGTCTCTGGTGGGGTAATAGAAGGGATTTTTTTGTCTAAATCATGAATTATCAACAACAAACATCGGGGATGATGTGGTCCAACTTCTACAACAATAAAATAAAGAATTTTTGATTTTGTATTTTTTTTTCTCACTTAATGATTAATAAAAATGTTACAAAAAAATCCTTTAATATAGAAAAGTGGAAAACAGACGTTATAGTAAAAAAAAACGTTCGGTTTTTATTTGTACATATTATAGCCTTTTAACCTTTTTTTAAAAAAAATTACGTCTTAGCGAACATTATATCGAGTAAAAATTTAATTTGTATAAGTAATTGTGGGTACTTGCAGTGATTCTATAAAGTTAGCTTTTTAAAATAGTAAGCTAAAAGGATTAGGCTCAAGATGGGATTTAAAGTTGGAACCTGGTCTTACCAATGCAGTACTGTATGATGCTTTTAGATACCACTGAACCAACATTGATAATTTTGCATGCCTTGATAATTTTGATAATGGTAGAGCATCAGAGTAATATTGAAAAGTTTCAGGTACATGTATGAAGCTAATGTCAAGTGCGATTTTTGTTGTAGGTTTGTTTGGAATCTTATGTTAAGCCGCTTCAGACTTGAAATTGATAAAGCTCTTTGGTAGAGATTGCTGGCTGAGAAGGCTATAGGCTAACGGAGTTTCTCATTCCTAAAATCTGCAATTTGAATTAAGTTATGCACAAAGCTGTGGTATAAAAAGACAGTAAACGCCAAGAAAAATACATTTTTGCACCGTGTTCTCCAGCATGATAAGTAGATCAAGTTATGTTGATTTGGACTCGAAGTTATTGATATTTTTGTTACTATGGGGGCCACCCATGGAGGGGAGGGGGACAGCACATTGTGTTGTTTCGAACAAAATTTTTCTTGTTGTGTGTGGAAGCATTTCATCTGTTCGCTAAAATCTGCTTTTGTTCACGTGTTGCCAGTTATGTTTTCCTCTTGTTTGTAAATCCCCAAAGGCTATTTCGATTAAAGGCAAACGTCAGTTTACCATTTTTAACCAAGCCAAAGTTGCAAAGTGCCAAGCCGTCGCGACTGACAAATACAGCATTTCCTCCGCGAAAATAAAAAAAAAGTGCTTGAACTGAAAGACGTTTGCATTCTTCCATGATATGTTCGAACAACAATGCCCAGGATAAACCTTCTACTCATACTAACTTCATGCAAAAAAGTCGATATCTCGAAGAGATCTTTGATTTATTTCAAAATTTAACTTCCCTTAAGGTAAACAACCAACTGGCAAAGTTTGGTTGGAAATCTATGAGCAGTTCTATTTCAAGGGAATTACCTTAAGGTCTCTATTCAGAATTCTTGCAATACATAGTTCCGTTGTGAAGGCCTTACTTACAATTTTAGTGGCATTTTGTGGAAGTGCCGGGAGTAGACGAATGGTGACACCACCACAGATAGCGCATCCAATTTTTTAATAAGCGCCACACTCGCGATCCAATAAGCGCTGCATCTGAGGCGCAAAAAAATATAATAAACAGCGCCGCGCTTATTCGAATAAATACCGTAACCTGATGATAGTACTAGTGGCTACGTGCATATCAATTAGGATGTGAAAGGTATGGGAAGCTTTGTGGTAAATTGACAATTTCTTGGGAACTTAATATTAGATGCACCAGTGTATGCAACAGTATCAACGCATACCGAAAAATCAGGGTTATAAGTGCTCCTGCTTATAATCGTGTCTAGTTATAAGCTCATCTACATGGAAACAAAAAAAAAACATCCGGATATAAGCCCCCCTCCCCCCTATGGTAGATGACAGTAAATGTTGCTTTACAGTACACACTCTTTTATCGGACACATATATGGACAGGTGCTTTGTTGCGCATTTTATTTGACTTTTGATTTTTGTGTTGGTCCCCTTTTTTATTCTATTTTACTGTACCTTTTATTGGGATTACACGCCTCCCATGCCTCACTGCCTCACCTCGCATACCCCGCTGCCTCACATATTTGGAATACTGTAACGCAGTTATCCTTCAACAACACCATTCCATTCCTTAACTCTAGGTCTCTATATCTCCAACATAATTCTCAGACACTTAACTATTGTTAACAAAATCAATTTGCTATCCAGTCCTTGATAACCAAAATATTAAATGTCAGCCGGTTTCATCTTAAAGAAATTTACTAGCCTCCTACAAACTCAACTTATCTTCTTATCTTCGTTCTAAAACTTAAAAGGATCTTTCTCTCATTTTATTCAGTTGCAGAGCAAGAAAATACATGGTTCACAACAAGTCAAGTACACAAGAATTAAAGGCAACAACTAACGAAATGGATCCACAAGAAAGAACCATCTCACAATTATCAAGAAGGATTATAGTTCAAACAAAACCCATGGATTCTGACTCAACTTTATCAGCTGATCTGACGTTTCACCTCTACAGAGTAATGCATCACACTCGCGAAGCAACTAAAATATAAAACAAAGTAAACAAAAAGCCAAAGAACAAACTGCCGTGCAGTTATTAATACTTCACATCTGTAGAGGAATTACACTTCTTGCTTCATTCCATTTGCCTTCTGCTTTAAAATAAAAATGTTCTTAATCGACACACGAACTATACGCAATCGCGTACTTCTGTTTCAGGGATAAAAGTCTTCAGTTTGTAAATTCTGCAACTCACTTGAAGTTAACTAGAGCCATGTGATTTGTCTAACAACGTCACGGCCCAAACGTCACTCGACTTACATAATGAAATACACTTTTTATTTATTTAAAATGAAAAATCTCAATGAACTGTACTCACAGCTGGTGATTACAATGAAAAGTAATGATTGTACTCTGTATATAATATATTACTTATATATTGCTATTTCCGTAATATTTCACACTCTAGCCATTAACTGTGCCTGACAACAATCCATGACAATAATCCATCTTCCCCATAAATTTTTTACAAACCTAAAAAAAAGCGTCTCTCTCCCAGCAAGTCACACAACCGCACGTTTTGTCCCTCGTCTAAACCAGCCAACGATTACCTACATAAAGCTCGCAACCACACTCACCATCAAGCAAACCAAAAGTAACTTTTCCATTTCTTCTGTATGACTTGCACAACCGACTTTACTCCTTTGAAACAACTCCTTATATTAATCGAATATACAGAATAACCACGGCCAAAAACCTACCATTTTCACGTTGTACCGACATACATGTATATATAGACCTGTATAATACACTAAGAACTTCACGACGTCATGAATAACTTGACAAAGCGTCGATGAAAATGACTTAGAAAATTTAAAACCCTTTTTCAAACTTTCTCTAACCGCACCTTACCGGCAACCGAAACGTCCTTTCTATACAAAAATATACGAAATGACCTCCGTCCAAAAAGAATCGCCTTTTCAGACTAAAGGTAACTAATATCATCAAAATTTCGCCTCAGGACGAACACGAAAGCATTCAGAAAAATCACAATTACACCTTTACAATTATCTTTCAAAGTGTCTCAAACCGATACACTGAAAGGCCAATTCATTTCAACACAAACAATATGATATCTCTAATGTAGACGTCATTTCCCGCCCAGTTTTAAGCTTCTTTAAGCTTCTTGT
>NW_027558041.1:0-13880 GCF_052425735.1 Oculina patagonica
GAAGAATAAGGCTACGTTTACACGGACACGGTTATCAATCGACACGGTTTCATGACCTCGAAACCGCATCGAAAACGACACGGTTTCGAAGTGTTTACACGGAACCTATTTAACCATTTTCCGAAGGTTTTCGAATGTGATTGTATAAGCAAGCGCTGCTCTCTATGCGTATTTCACCGTGTTTACCCTTCGTGAACCAGCCAATTCGTGCCAAAATACGTTGCCGTTTTCAAATCGATGCGGTTTCGTCGCTTTTGACCGTTTACACGTCCAACGAAACCGTATCGTTTTGAAAACGCTCCACTTTTGACAGCGTTTTCAAAACGACCCGGTTTCAGTAGTGGTCTCGATCGGCGCCGTGTAAACGAAAGGCGTAACCGCATCGAAAACGATGCGGTTACAAATGAAACCGTGTCCGTGTAAACAGTGCCTAATAAAGAAGTGGATGGAAAAAATAAAAAATTGTCGATATTGTGGATCAATTACTCAGTGACTGTCACAACTTTTTTTAACTAAAAAAAAAGCTTGCACAAATATTCAGAAAAAGGTGTGCCAGTATTAGTGCAAATATCACAACCCTGGCTTCAAATGGGATGCGAGGGGAGGAGTGGTTGCAGTTCCCTCGGCCCCCCTAAATCCCCCTTATCAGGGGTGCATCCAGATGTATTCAAAATGGGGCGGGGGAGGCAGTGTGAAGATTGGGAAGAGTGGGAGGCAGTGGGGGCAAACAATTTCCTTCTTTATCCTTCACTCAAATTTTGGCCAATTCAAGTGCATACATTTTTTGTGATATGTGTATAAACCCTGTTATAATGCCGCGTTACTTGGAGGGCTGTAACCAGAAAAAAAATTATGTCCATGGTTAAATTCTCTTCCCAGGTAGGTTAGTTATTTATAGGTTAAATAGAGTGAACATGCCATAGTAGTTGAGGTAGAAATGCTGTGTATTTATTATCACGCAATAGCCGATTCCCTCTATAGCGTGCGCCTGCACGCTATAGTCTCGTGCATGGCTTGATGAATACAACTACCGTGATTCCCTGCAGGCGCGCGTTATAGAGGGAATCGGGTATTTCCAAGGTGATAGGCTCCAGGCAAAAAACACAATAAACAATTATTTTTCCCAAGGCTTGTTTGAAAAAGATTGATTTGCCTAGTTGCATGTCTATATTTATTAGAAATTTATTCTTGACAGCAGTAATTACTGATTGAATGTCTATCCTTCATGTTCACCATATGAGATCTTGTCTATACAATGAAGAACAATATTGGTCCAATACTGATCACTAATTGACAATCCTTCTCCAATATTAGTCCAATGCTACTGCCTTCCATAACAGGCTGTTAGAACATCGGTTTAAACCTCTGCCACACATCAACCCATTCACATAGAAGCTGTTGTGCTTGACTAAAGTTCCATGCAGATCTGTTAATTTTCAGTTGGTTTGTGCGACGTTGAAGGAATTATTATCCATAATTTCCCATACTTTCTCCTGCAGAATTGGAACAATTTCTGCAGACACAAAAAGGTGTGTCTCATCCAGATCCTCTATCACAAACTTTTTACCCAAAATTATTTTCTCGTCAAGGTGAAGAAGAAACTGCTTCACTGCAGGATCACTAAATAGAAAAAGAACATGACATAAGTTTACAAATGATCGCTTGAATTGGTCTCCATCTCAAGAGAATGGGTAGGGGACTTCCATCTAAAAGGGAGACTACTTTGTAAAAGCCTGCAAGGGTTTCCTTAGTCTTCCTCCCAAATGCATTGTTGGTCCAGATCACCAACACAGTATGACTGCATTTTTTATTTATTTTTGTCCTTGATGACTTAAAATACTGGCATTTTGTCCTAAACACCCCCAATGAAACCACATTCCACATAATTATTTCACCACTTAGCGAGACAACAAGCGTCCCAAGCATTTTTTTAAGGAAATCCACCTCCCTGGACCTTCGCTGTGGCTAATATTTGGGAAGAATAAGAGCCTCTGCATAAATCGGGGCACAGGCAAGTGTTCCATACTTATTGCGATATGCCTGCAACAACACTGTTGTCTTTCACGGTAATTTGGTGGCAACTCCAATTTGGCAGGCTGGAATCTAAATAAGATCCAGGCAATACTCGTTGTCTTCGCATTTCTTCATGCAAGCTAATGTGCAAGCTTTGCACATGAACAAAGATTTGATGCAATTCATGCAGAGCCCTTTCTTGTCAAGTATATCAGCGGAAAAGAAAGAGTTTGGACGTATACAAAACATGGACCCGGGTCCATGGACCACCCCTGTGGACCCGGTCCATGGACCACCCCTGTGGACCACCCCTTATTTTCGAAAGAAAATCAAAGTGTAGAATGGGGACAGGGTATGAATTGACGGCAGGTACTAAAACACAAAACAACGAAATGAAACAAAACCAAATTAGCGAAACCACTGAAACGACCAAAACGAAACCGCCGAAACGGTTTAAAGGAGCGAAACGAAACATAATCAACTAGGACTCCGGTTAGTCTGTTTACTAGGTGATTTTGTCTTGTTGTCTAGCAGAGTATTCTACTAAGCAAAAAGCCATTAAGAAGGCTTTAGGTGGGGTAAAAATATTTGATTTAAAAAAACTGTTCATTCGGCGGTTACATGCAATGTCTGAGACATGTCTAGATTTTATGCAAATTTGATCCGGTCACGTAATCAAACGTAAATATTCTTACGGCAGATTCTCTGTTTTTAAACATCGTTATTCGTTTGAAATAGCTTTATAATGCAACAAAGAACTAAAATGAAATCTTCTTGTCTTTTGAGGCCGACTGTAAACAACGAAACCTACCAAAAATGAATATATTATGATTGCGTGCATGATCTATAATTTGCATAACATACAGACATTGAATTCCCTTGGGGCCGCATCGCACGTTCAAATTTTAGCGCTGTGACAGCCATGCTTTGAAAGAGCCAATAAAAAAAAATGAATTTTCTTACTTGGCCAGTCTCGCCTTCCGGCTTCGTCTACCCGCGAGATGCGGGAACCAGATTACTGTTTCAGTTGTTTAGGCGGTTTCGTTTTGGTGGTTTAGCTTGTTTTGGTCGTTTCGTTTCGGTGGTTTCATTTCGTTGTTTTGGGTTTTGGTACCTGCCGTCAATTGATTTTCTTTTGAAAATTAGGGGTGGTCCACAGGGGTGGTCCGTGGACCGGGTCCACAAGGTGGTCCATGGACCGGGTCCACAGGGGTGGTCCATGGACCCGGGTCCATGTTTTGTATACGTCCAAAGGGTTCTGCTTGCAGGGTGGTCAAGAATAAAGAAAAGGTTTCCAATACCCACATTTATACCCTGGGTGCTAAGTCAACCAACCTGGGTCATGTAAACAGGCTGAAGCATAGGGGCTGTGTACCAGTTTCACTGGCAGTTTTCAGTGATATATTTCATATATAATTTATGTCATTATTTAGGTTCTGAATGACAGATATTCCATAAATTCAACTTAGGGAAAGTTCATTTAATATAACAAGGGGGGGATGAAGATATTGAAACTCAAAGCTTGAAATTTAGCAGTAGAAAAAATTTCAGAGCCCCCCCCCCCTTCAATTCCTTTGCTCCCCTGATAAAAGATCGCTAGACTGTCTCAAATACATTTACCACTATTGTCTTCAATGGTTTATACTATGACAGACTTGAGATCCAGTTGTGATGAGATCCCTGTCGAGTTCTTGAGTATTTATTGATTTATTGTCGCAGAGGGTCACTGAGAACTGAGAACTACCAATACTTGATTGATAGATTTATTAAAGCTGCAAAGTAGTAAGTTTTTGCAATCAATCTGACATCCAGTAGAAACAAACAGTAAAATTATTTGTTACAGAGTAATCGTTTTTATAGTTCCCGTTAGCAGATTTTGAAATCTTGTTGAAACAATGTGGTTTTATTATAAAAAGGTTGGGCATTTCTAATTTTTAAAATTTTCTAAAGCATTTTTGGGATGAACAAGAGTAATAATTACTGAGACTACATTTGTTATATCTGTAAACCATGTGATATAACTGAGTTGTACAGGTCATTAATCTGTTGAGTTGAAAACCATGCGATCTGTATGATGATGTCATGTGTTTTGTGGTTTTCAAGTATACAAATTTTCGGAGCCCCCCATCCTAGCCCAACAATTTTTTCAGAGCCCCCCCCCCCCTTCGGGTGTCTAAAAATTTTCGGAGCCCCCCCCTCAATATCTTCATCCCCTCCTTGTCATATTAATTGAAATTTTCTTTAAATATTGATTTAATGTATAAGCGTAAGCTTTATGCAGGCAGTATAGACCAGTATATAAAAGAATAAAACAACATGAGAAAAAAAAAATAAAGTCAAAAGTGTCCGACACATCATAACTATTGTAAGAAGAATTTCTTCTAACGCATGGAAAATTAAGCTTTTAATTTTCTTTATATTGCAAAAATAGAATGATCTGTACTGACTTTAATAGCTACTAGCATTCATAGCCAGGCAGCAGTGACCCGGCAATGCAAAAGAAAATCAAAATGTCCGATAATGCAAGTATTTTAGTCACGGTGTAGTGGAAAAAACTCGAACTCTCCGACGTTCTTGTTCTCAAAAAATGTCAAAGGAACCTACCATTCGACTAGAACACCCTTCGTGACATTTACCATCCTGAAAATCGACGTCCAAATGATTCCTTCCTACCTTCACATCTCAAAACTCCTAATGAAGGTGAAACGAACATGTGACAGCTTGGTAACCGCTTACCGGTCTCAAGATGGGAAGAGGGGTGGGGAGAGTGCAAGTCATTGATGTCACATAAAATTATAGGTTTACTACTAATATGTGTGATAAGACCTGTTCTTGGCATTCCAATGGTACAGGAGAGTAACCATACAACGGTCAACACCATTGTACAGTCATTTCAGGACTCATGATCCAATCCTTCCGTAGCATCCAAAATATCATTTTGCACTTTTGTTTTGATCCTTGTTATAAAAGCGTTATCTGATTATAAGCTGCCAAAGATATCCCAAAAATCTTTTGAACCCAACCCGCCTGCCCCACCGTACCCCAGATTGCTGAATGTAAGGTTAGGTTGTAGTCATGAAATCTTCACTTCCAAGTCCCATTTGCCAAATCGGTCATTTCTCGACTGTAACCAGGAGTTTATGTTTATGTTGTGCAGCCTCATTCCCAGGGTCCTGTCCATTCCATCCCTCTCTCTCTGCAGCTCCAGGGGATAGGAAGAAGAGGACCCTGGGAAACAATGTTGTGCTGATCTGAAACTTAATTCTTTGTCCTCTTAAAATTCTACTCCTCAGTCAAGTCATGAGCTCAAGTCATGAGTTGCCAGCCTCTAGGAAGCCAGGCCATGCGGGGTACCAACAGCAAATGGTAAGTTAATAATTTGGGTAATTTCAGGATTTTTCCTAAGACCCCCCACCCCTCTGGAAATTCCAATAAGGTACATACATTTCCTTAAAGTTTTTAGCCTTGAGATCCCTCTCACCTCCAGGAATTTCCAGTCCCTTCTGTGGTGGGAGTATGAGCCACACATTGTGCTCCAGGATGATCATTGTAGAAATGTTGTCACATTGTGCCTCATACCTTGCCATGCACTCACCCCCCCCCCCCCCAATAAACTCACAACAGAGCAACAAAGGTAAAGTAAGTTTGTTTGCTTTAATAAATTTTCAAGCCATTACAATTCTATGACTATGCTGTTTTTAAACGATTAAAACTCAAAAGCTTTAAAAGCAGTTGAGGGCTCAATGGTTCACCGTGTAAGTTGCATGACACTATTCAGTTGGTTATACAGTATAACCCCAATATAATCAAGTGCTAAGGGACTAGAAAAATGTGTGTATTATAATTTTAAGGGCTTGTTATTATTGTGAAGTTCCATAAATTATCCATACCTCCCCTGTGGAAGGGATTTTTCCTAAGGACCCCTCCCCACACCTCTGGAAGCTCCAATTACCAGTAAACTTCATACATTTCCTTAAAGTGTTTGGCCTTTGAGACCCCTCCCACCACCAGGAATTTCTAATCCTTTCTGTGGGGGGTATAGACATTTTCTGGAAGCAAACATTTGGAGTTTTGCTCCATAACCTGGCCTGAAGAACAAACATGTTGTTTATATTGAGGATTGTGCTACAAAGGGGTTTGTTAAATCAGGGTTCCACTGTAAACTGTATCAAGTCACTTGCTGTGCCCTAATTACAAATACACAGTAAGCTTAGGCTCTCACAGTGAGTGTTTACTGCTACTTTGTTTTTCAAAAGAAGTGATTATATAGTTTGCAAAGAGAGTTAACACCATTGAAATCACAAGTTTCTTGTAGTTCAGTTTACTCCTAAGAACTGTGAGGTAATTCTAGAGGGGTACATTGGGGTTTGTGATTTTGGTCAATTTTTATGCAGTAGTTTGGATATTTGTATGGGTAATCAAATGGTGACGTCCGAGTGAAATAAGGAAAGAATTTCACGCGCGTTTTGTCAAAATTCTAATAATTTCCCGAGCCTTTAGGCGAGGGAAATTATAAGAATTTTGACAAAATGCAAGTGAAATTATTTCCTAATTTCACAAGTATAACATTTGATTACATTTTAATATCATAGGTGACAAATTACGCTTGCAATCGTAGGTTTTTGACTGGTATATTGCATCGCGAACTCCAAGCTTTGAAAAGTTGAAAGCATACATTTTGCTCAAGTTCGCAAGTTTTTTTAGTCTTTGAAGAAAACCTTTTAAAAGAGATTCCTTTTTGCTGTTGTAAAAAAGTTTCAAAGATGAATCAACTGTCAATTTTTTCTCACATTATGACTATAGTTCGTACTGAATGAACTGAAAACGGTGCCCGCGTAAAACGCTCAAAAATCCGCTCGATGCCATTTATGTACTTGGCTTAAGTCTTGAAGTCGTTTTGACGTTTTTAAATATAAGATACCATCAAACGTTTTATTACATGGCCAAGGCTAGCTGGCTAAGATGAAATTCAAGCGAAAATGTACAGAGTTCAAGCTTTAAAACATATTTTATTCCGGACGCCATCTTGTCTCTAACTACGTTGCCATGGCAATTTTATAATTTCACATGTGAAATTATGAATTAACGTTATAATTTCGCGCCAAAATTAAGGAGTAATTTGTCACCTATGATATTATATGATGAAATACAGTATTGCAGTATTATCCAAGCCTGTAGGATGCATTTTTCTTAGTGTTTTGGTCAACAACAGTCAGTATAAAAATGTATCCTTCATATATTTCCCACTGACCATTTTTAAGTTTCTGGTTTTTCTGGAAACAAGCTTAATATTGTTATTCTGTCACACGAGTTAAAGTAAATGATACAGTTTATTAAATGCAAGCAGTTCTACCTGGCAAACAGGGCTTTTAAAAGAAGCTGGCAGCTGACAAATTAATCACCATCTATTTTGTGTTTTGGCTGACTACTTTGCTGGATTGTTCTCTGATTTTTAGTAAAAGATAGCAAAATAAGCCACCTATCTTAACAATAAAGCTGCCTACTTCAAAACTTTCAGACACTCCTGTGGCAAAACCGCCAGCTATAAAGGCTTATTATGACATTGCAGTATTCCAGTTTTTGCGGTAATGCGGCATTTGCCAATTTTTCACAGTAATGCAGTTTTCAGAACCCTCCATTGCCCATCTCACTCCTGTGTACATCAGATAAGATGCTTTTGTTAAACTGGAACTTGATAAATAAGACTAGCCAAAGGGGTCTCAGAAATGTAAATAATGCTGTATAACAATCAGCTTCAGCACTGAAATTATGCTATTTAATTATAGATCTTTTGAAATTATTCTCTGCTTGTCATTAAGATTCCAGTCTTGTAAGGCTTGCCTTAGGTTATGTTGTGCATCCTCGAAGCTTGGATCAATCCTTAGGGCTTGTCTAAGGTCTTCAACTGCCTCCTTATATCTACCTGTGGTTCAAAGATAATAAGAATAAATTAAGAAGTTTATTGACGAGGGGTGTCGCCTTTATGAACCACCAAACAACAAATTGCCATGGCCAGAGCCGGATGAACACATATGGCGACCTTAACCCGTTTTCAAGTGCAACCATTTTCAGAAGAAGGGAATCAAAAGATTCCTAGGCATCTGTAAAAGTCTTCATCCGCAAACCTTGGTTCTGTAAACACGTCACCAGGGCAAAGAAAAATCCACCTGTACCGAGAAAAAGGGGGACCAAAAACTTAAAATTTAAGCACACGAATGAATGGAACATTGATTGACACGCGACAGCTAGCGTGACAGTACAAACGATAAATGTTCTCACACGATATTTTCACGTGATAACGTGACAGAACATAAAGTCCTGTGGGGTACTGCCATATATGGGCTATATAGGCATGTGCCACGGGATAGGGAACGGTTTTTGAGGTTCTCTGTTCTTAAATAGCGTATCATTTTTGCTCCTTTTGACATCATGTTCCCAGTGTGATCCTTAGAAAGGAGGCTTTTGTTTCAAGCTCATTTATTCAATACATATCAAGCATACATTTCACACACGAGCAGTGTGTAACTCAATCCTAGTTAATAATCTATAGAATCACATGCATATTGTAACATCCTCCCTTTTGAATATAAATGAAAGTGTCATAGTCACTTGAATTTCCGAGTCGATGAAAGGTGTCAAAGTTATTTCAATTGTAGAATCAGCATGTTTGATTAGTAGTCTCTTGAATCATCATCACTTAATCACTATAAGAACAGTAACAACAGGCTAAGTAAAAATTGGTCATTTAATGGCTAAGTTAAAATTGGTCAACTAATGACAGACGTAGTCCTTAAGGTATTCCGGGCTCCTTCTGACGCGCTGTGGCCTCTGGCTTCCTTTGGTTGTGTTGGTCACTGGAGGCACAGGTGACTGTTGAGGGACAGTACTGCTTTGTGTTCTCTCCATGGGTTCTCCGCTTGTGCTTGTGCTGGGAGTCTTGCTCGCGTCCATAGGTTGCTCTGGGATGATTGGCTGGGTTGGCGGTTCAGAGGTGTGCCTCAGATGGTGTCGGTTTCTACGGTAGACCGCTCCATCTTCTGTTTCAACGGTGTAGGATCTCTCGTCCAGCCTTGCTGTCACTTGGGCTTTGCAACAAGACTTCTCACCAAGTTTGAAGAGCTTCATTCTAACGACATCACCTTCTGCAAGGCTGGGTAGGTCCCTTGCTGTTCTATTATAGTACTTGGCCTGGACCTGTTGGCGTTGTCGCAGCTCCCGCTTCTCACTTTCCAGGTCTATGTTCTTTGGCAGGAGCAGGCTTTGGGTCGTGGGAAGAAGTGTTTTAATCCTACACTGTTGAGACAGAAGATGGAGCGGTCTACCGTAGAAACCGACACCATCTGAGGCACACCTCTGAAAGCTTAGGGAGGAACTTGGCCAGATCATTGATGAATCCATTGAGACGCTGGACACCCTCAATGTCTTGGGGTTTGGGCATATTGGTGATGGCCTCCACCTTGGCTGGATCAGGCTTCAGACCTGTGCTCGTCAGGAGGTGACCCATGAAGGGAACTTCTTTCCGTCGCAGCTTCATCTTCTCAGGGCTGAGGACGATGCCGCGGTCCAGACATCGTTGTAGGAGGTTTTGGAGATTTCTATCGTGATCAGCAGTGGCTTCTTCATCGGCATCTCCACTCCCATAGATAAGAATGTCGTCTGCAATGCACAGGACTCCAGGCAGGTTTTCCAGCGCCTGATTAAGGTGTTTCTGAAACATTTCCGATGAGGCGGATAGTCCAAATGGCAAACGACGCCACCTGTACCTTACATAAGGAGTAGCGAAGGTAGTAAGGACACTGGACTCAGGTGCTAGGACGCAGTGCCAGTAGCCGGACTTCAGATCTACAGTGGTGAACACTCTTGCTTTCGACAGTTCTGGGAGTATGTCCTCCAGCACCGGTAGTTCCTAGCTCCCGCCGGAATACTTCTGGGTAGTGGGCTATTATTTCCTCCGTGGTTTGCACACTCTTTACCTCTGCTCCCGGTCGTTCAGGGGGTTTCGTGATCTTGAAATTTTGTACGTTGACAGTAATTAAACCCATCTGTTGAGCAGCCTTGGCTCCGATGAGAGGAGTCAATCGTTCGTCAACCACGAGGAATTCTACCGAGAACTTCTTCTTGTTCTTGGGGTTTTGCAATATCACTCGACAGGAACCCAATGGTTTTAGAGTTGTCTCATTCCACATTTGTAATGTCTTTGTGGTTCTTTGGAGCTTGTGATCTGCGACAAATCTGACTGGGATGACGTTCACTGAGGCGCCGCTGTCTATTTGAAACTTTACCTGTCTTTTGTTGACGACCATTTCCGTGTAAATTTCTTTGGGGTAAGTTGCTTGCGTGACGGTGTGTACTGTTTCCGGTCGTACAACAATGCTGGTAATGTATTCCACGTCGCTATCGTCAGAAGACTCGTCGACGAGGCTGTTGATTTTCTTAGATGGTGTGGTGCATTGCGCTTCGAAATGATTTCGGCCACCACACTTTGTACACTTGGCTCCCCATGCTGGACACTTGCCTTTTTCGAAGCGATGTGCCCTGCCACAAAATTTGCATGTTTTTCGCGATTTGGTTTCCGGTTCTCGCTCCCGGTATTTCTTTGATCTGTCAGAGTCGCGACGTCTTGATGGGGGATGTTTATCTTTCACTCCGTGAAGATCTTCGTTCTGGGTGCTCGATATTGTTTTTAACTGCACAGTTGTCGCATCGTTACTTTTACATACTCGATACATGTCTTCAGAGTGAGTTTCCGCTCTTGCAGAAGCCTTTTCCGTGTGTGCTTGTCTTTAATGCCCAGGACGATCCTGTCACGAATGGTCGAGTCGTGCATGCAATTGCAGAAATTACATGTCTTGGCGAGCGTGCGGAGGGCGGTGACATAAGCATCGATCGATTCGTTTTCTTCTTGATTTCTCGAATTGAAAGTGTATCTCTCGAAGGTTTCGTTCAGCTCTCCGACTGTAAACTGGTCGAACTTTTCAATGATCTTGGCCATATCATTTTTATCTTCAGGTCAATCAAATTGAAATCCATTGAAGATCTTTAACGCATCGACGCCAATACAGTGGAGGAATAATGCGACTTTGTACTCAGACGATTGCGAGTCAAGTTTAGCAATAACCATGTAGTTGGTCCACATTTGCTTCCATACCTTCCAATTTTCCGCGATGTTTGCCGTCGTATCCAATCTTCCAGGAGGCATTATTCCGGCCATCGCGCCGAAGGACAGGTGTTGCACAATCGACCCTTGAGCTGCTTGTGAACTGTGTGAAGCTTGTGCTCCGGTTTCTGAAGATTGTGCTCCGGTTGCTGGAGCTTGTGCTCCGGTTTCTGAGTCGGACATGCTATTCAGTACAGGCTTTTTTCAGCTGTAGTGAATGTGACTCTGGAAATTCTTGTAGGCGAAGGATTTGTTGTCCTTTTTCGCTGCCACCATGTTTCAAGCTCATTTATTCAATACATATCAAGCATACATTTCACACACAAGCAGTGTGTAACTCAATCCTAGTTAATAATCTATAGAATCACGTGCATATTGTAACAGCTTTATTTCTATCAGCTTAAAGTGCCTATGAAATGAAAATTAAGTTGAACTCATATGAAAGGCCTTTCAAAATGAAGAAAGATGGTGTTTTCCTTTTCCTGATATCTTTTCTCGTTCCAGAGATATTAACGATTTTGTATTATGCAAATTAGATAACTGATGACGTCATGAGTTTGACAGTAATTGGTGTAAAAACACAAAATCAGTAGTATCTCTGTAAATACTAAAGCAAAATAATTGAAACTTGGCACCAGTGTTGTACCCTAAGAAATACACCACATGTTGCATATTTTGGTGTTGCTATGGCAACACTCTCGGTTCCAGATCTCTTTCATGCGGATACGGCAATCCCGGGTTTTGATCCATTCCAAACCTCATCTCCCACCTTTAGAGTCATTTGGATATCTAGCACAATGAGCACATTACGTATGTTTGGAATGACACCATTTACTTCTCCCTGTAAAGCCACAAACAGTGATATTTGATTCAAAGAAGAAAAAGACTGGAACCGAGAGTGTTGCCATAGCAACACCAAAATATGCAACATGTAGTGTATTTCTTAGGGCACAACACTGGTGCCAAGTTTCAATTATTTTGCTTTAGTATTTACAGGGATACTACTGATTTTGTGTTTTTACACCAATTACTGTCAAACTTATGACGTCATCAGTTATCTAATTTGCATAATACAAAATCGTTAATATCTTTGGAACGAGAAAAGATATCAGAAAAAGAAAAACACCATCTTTCTTCATTTTGAAAGGCCTTTCATATGAGTTCAACTTAATTTTCATTTCATAGGCACTTTAAATAAACACCCAGTTAAACGAGAAAAAAAGGTATCTTAAAACTGAACTATCTGTTCATTATAAAGTACCGGTATAAGTAAAGCAATTTTATAAAGATTGGTGTTTTGCCGTGAGCGGTTAGCCATTATTTGGTTCGACATGGAATGGTTCTCCTCCTTTTAAAAAGGGTATCAATTTTCGCTTTCTTTATCCTTAAATAGGGTCAGGGTTTAAGAAAATTCGCGGCACACCCCTATCCAAAATTTATGGGAGTACCCCCTCCCCCTTCCCCGTGGTGAAGTATTGTTTTGGGTAAAATAAAAAAGCTAGCAACTTAAGGTCGCGGGGGATACCAACAGCATGAATAAATTCATGAAGGGAAATTTTGCTTGACCTGCATCTTTTAAAACGCTTATTTCTCAGCTGTTGTGGGTGCGATTAAGCTCAAATTTTACAGAGACATAAAGAAACGATGAAAGATTGTGAATGTCATCTTTTATTTGGCAGATTGCATTTAACGGCGATGTTATAGCCTCGTTAGTGCCAAATTGGGAAAAACATGATTTTGTGGCAGAGTTTGCGGAACGAGTAGGAGACAGCACACTGTGATCTTGTCAAAAACTAATCAGTCAATACCTCTAAAGTGTCATAACAGAAGCAGATTTTTTAATTTAAAGTTTGCCAGCAAGTTATGGCGGTTTAAGTGTGTAAATTCGAATTTAATGTCTTCTACCTCTTTCTAAAAGCGCTCTTTTAAAATTCCGCTTCTGTTATGACACACTACAGTATTCATAGTTTACCTATCTGCAGTGGCACTGTATCCGTGCTGTATTCTCTGCCACAAAATTGTCGGAAAAGTCCAAATTTTGAGATTTTCGAAGGTGTCCCTACCTAAATATGATCATTTTGCCCAGGAGAGATCTAATTATGGTAATTATATTCCACGCTTTTATCGTGAGAACAATGCGTTTTTAAAAAGGACAAGATTGTTTATGCCGAATATTTTTGTGATTACTCTGAGTTGCAGAAATATTCAAAGTTAAATGAAAATAAGCTCAAAGACTTTCTACAATCTATATGAACGTAAACGAACAAACTGCACTGGGCCGCGAACAAAATGCTGCTAGTGTACTACCATGTCTCTGCCGCATTTTAAAGTTTTCTACGCAGTTCGATCAGCCTCATGTTTTATATGAACGTATATCGCTAAGTGTTGTTTTAAATTGGTTAAAATATCAAAGAAACAGGGATTTTTTACAAATCACGCGCACGCGCCCATATTTTTGTCCAGTCATAAATATCTCGTAAAGTTGTCGATGTCCGTCGTTGTACTTCGTGCATGCGCTTTACATAAATGCATAATGATGAGCCTAAGGTGTCCCCCGCGACCTTAATTGCATCTTTTTATATTGTTATGCTTCGTTCTTCAAAAGTTCCGCCTCAGTCGCAGAATTCTGCCCCTGAGGCAGGTGTAATTCTGCACTTGCTACTGAAAAACATGATTTCCACTTTATAAGAGCAATTCTTAAGTACCTTTA
>NW_027558042.1:0-13866 GCF_052425735.1 Oculina patagonica
TAATAAGTGTACACCCATGTAAATAATTCATTACCTTATGACTTCTTCAATGTGGTTTCTGTAGACGCCTTCAAGATTGTCTGAAGGGAAACCCATTGCCACTATATTGGGTTTAATATCTTTGAAAAATGCAAGTCAAAGAAAAATTAATTCTGCCTTATCTTAAACATGCTTAACTTGGAAGAGAAGTACCCTTTTACAGTACTCTCACTCAACTTGTAAGAAAAGGAGACTATCAAATTGTGAACTTTCTGTAAATTATCCAACAACCTGAAATGTACTTAGTAGGTAGAAACTGGTTTCGTTCATTCTATGAGGAGAATATATAAATTTCTTTTCACTATAAATAAAAGATAGAGACTGTATGGACAGTTACTCGAGTTCACGCACAAGGCGATCATCAGACACAATCTTGCTCATCAGCAAAGCTACGTCTATCCCCAGCAGCATCTAAGAGATTTGCCACACTTTAACCTAGTTGCATCATGCATGTACATGTATGTGAACTTGCACCCAAAAGACTCCTATGACTCCCCCCCCCCCCCCGAAATCCAACCTACTTAGAGACATGGCAATCTCCTAGTTTTTCATTTTATTAGGTTGGCATCTCTGATAATTACAGACTGATTCAGTCCAATCCATACAATGCCATGTTAATTCTCATACTGCCGGTCGGTATAAAACGCAGACCATGCAGACTGCAGACCGTGCAGACGGTGCAGACCGTGCAGACTCAGTAATTTTTTCTTCTTCTTTTTTTACATTGTGTTTCACAAAACATTTCACGAACGGTTTCCGAAGTTCGTTTAAAATTCGCGAAATTCTCTACGAACTTTAGGGGGGGAATTTCATTTAGTAGTTGTCAATCAAATTACGAACTTCGAAACGAAATTGTGAATTTCACATGCAGCTGAAAGGTTGAGGAGTTCGCAAGTTGAGAAGAAGTTCGTCCAGTTTGTTTAATTTGGTGAAATGAATCCGTTCCCAGTACAGCAAAAAGCAATCCCAAGTCCAGTAAGGCAGGACATCAACGGACTAAAAAGCAAGGCTGCCCTGAAAATGGTTTGTGAATGTTACAACTGAGTTTTCCCAATGTCACCCGACACCCGACTAAAAATAGATTACAAGTTCTGCCGTGTGCAGTTTCGAAGGAAAAAATTTCAACAGATGAACCGGTTTACATATAAAAATACTGTTTGTGTGTGCCGTAAAAATCTTCTAAAGAGAAAAAAACGTTTTCCTTCTTGAATACACATCAGTTTGGAAAATCTGCGGAAAACCAGAACTCTTCAATTCCGTGTTGTTATACTTCTGTGTTTACACAACACGCAAGTCACGCCATCTGTCTGTTCGTGATAAACTCTGTTCCTCTGAAATAATTTATATTTGCAAAAAAAATAAGCTTTGGTAAAAACATTTTTTTACTAATAAACAACACTTGCTTTGGAACAATTGAAATGTGTATTTATTTACGAATTACTTATATTTTATTATTAAGGACAGTGTAAAAAAATTTGGGGGATTTCTCAAGAAAACCCTGTATTCCCAAAGCATAACTACCAACCGAAGCATTTGTTTACGTTATAAAATTGAATTAGAAACCTGAACTTAACAAATAAACTGCTATATCCGACCAGTTCGTTTTACCTAGAACTTAAAATGTTCCAATGTTTACAGTGTAACGCGCTCTCTGACAGTAGAAGAAAACTCAACAAGCTGGAAGCTAAATAAAATAATCCTTGACCTTGAAGCCAACTTTAGATGATTTCCTGCCTTCCTGGACTTGAAATTGCCTTTCCTTGTACCGTGAACAGATTCATTTCACCAAATTAAACAAACTGGACGAACTTCTTCTCAACTTGCGAACTCCTCAACCTTTCAACTTCGCTGCACGTGAAATTCACAATTTCGTTTCGAAGTTCGTTATTTGATTGACAACTACCAGAAGTACATGATCATGTACTTCTGCAACTACTTAATGAAATTCCCCCTAAAGTTCGTAGCGAATTTCGCGAATTTCAAACGAACTTCGGAAACCGTTCGTGAAAAGTTTTGTGAAACACAATGTAAAAAAAGAAGAAAAAAAATTACTCAGTCTGCACGGTCTGCAGTCTGCAGTCTGCATGGTCTGCGTTTTATACCGACCGTCATACTGCAGGCTGCAAATAATTTTTTTCACTTGAAAGGACATATGTCCTACTAAGACACCATCTTGGTTGGACAAAACAGAATTGTCATCAGACAGATTTTTATTCATCGTTGCCACAAAACGATTTACGATCAAAAAACTGTCTGAACATCATGTCCGACCACACTTGGGATTTCGTCGGACATTAGCCAATTTTGGTCGGCCAATGTCCGATGACCCACTGTTATTTGCAGCACTGTATTGCCTTGTATTTGTTAGAGTCATATCAGACTGTTATGTTGTGATGTTACTCAGTAATGTTCATATTGGTCTCACTTTAACTATCAAATTGTCACTGAAAATTGCATAGGAATCCAACACTGAAGCTTGTTCAACAATGAAAAATTAAAATTGTAGTTATTTAAATTACTAATCAAATCTTCAAAAAATGTCAACACGTACTGAATTCTTAATTTAGTACCAGAGGATTTTTACTTGAACGCTTTTGAGTTGTGAAAAAGCTCTACAACGGAAGCCGGAAGCTTTTGATAACCTTAGAAACAAAACAACTTGTTCAGTACTGTCTCCAAGCTGTGCCCAAAATGGTAAATATGCTAAAACGAAACAGCGATTTTATGAATTAATAAGGTAAATTAATCGTTCATCAAAACTTCTCAGATGTAAGAAGGAACGCCAACGGGTTTGATTGCAACCTAAATAAACTTTGAGATGCAGCCCCTGGCTTGGTCACAGAAGAACAGAGATTAAAATTGTCTAACACAAAATCGCTAACTGCTCAGAGGGAATAATTTGACACGACTGTATTTGAAATCGCATCATGATACATAAGGTTTAACCGCCCACAACCAGAACAAGGAAGATTTCGGAAGGAACAGCGATCTCTTGACTCATTTAACTTAATTTCCCAACCGGTTTTGCTAAACCTTGCAACGCACAAACCAACGAATATGTTTATGCAATTATGTTCTCACTGTTAAAACTTAAGTATATAACACCGGGGGAAAGTATAAGTTATGCAAACAAGGATACATGTTAAATCTAGATCAAACCCATCTTCTTGAAACCGTCGTTTCTTCTTGCTAACGAGAGCTTTAAAGTAAGACATCTCCACTACGTTTCAACAGCGACTCCAGGGGTGCCTTCGATCGAACGACTCACAAAATCTCTTTTAAAACTGACTTCTATGCTTCACGTGTAGCTGTTTCTCCTCTGACGCATACTCTAATAATTCCTCTACGGATTTGTTTGTCTGGAACTGTAAAGCTCCCCCGCACACTACAGCAAAAAGACTAAATACAGTTCCACATTTTACAAGCAGTCCGCCATATTTGCCGCATGCCGAAGGACCTTTGCCCAAATATGGTCGTAAAGAGGGAAAACTGGGCGAGAGTCCCGTAAGCCCTCGATTATTTCCCGATTGAATCCCGAATTTAATTTTACCGTGATATTTTACAAAGGATACATGTTAGATCGAGATCAAATCCATCCTCAGTGTAGCGGATTTTCTCTTTGCTTACGCAGCGTCTAAGAAATTCGAAAATGAATCGCATCCTTAATTTATGACGGCATCATTGCTGAAAAAAAAGTGAAATTCATAAGACAACCCTAAATCAAATATGTATTCAATATCTAAAACACATACAGCCAAAACAGCTGAAGGAAAAAACAGGCTTGAGCAGGAAAAGGAAGTCTCTATCGCCTGGTCACGCTGATAAGGATAACTGATAACTTTTCCGTAGTGAAGTGGACCAATTAACACCATGAATTAATTTCAGTTAGCCATATTTGACCTACAAGTCAGATAACGCAAGCCGGAATTTGCCAATGTGCTGAAGCATAATATCCTATGTTACAGTACACACCTTTGATGTTCAGCGAAGTCCAGCTGCTAATCGGTAAATTCTCCCCAGCCTCAATTTTCCAGACGTTTTGCCAGTGGATTATTTTCTTGAACTCTAGATAAACTTTAATATGTTTTTCCCGATGAGCAGCGTATCTTCCGCCAGGCTGTTAAATCAAAATAAAATTTTCTTTTCCTTTTTCCACGACGTTGCAGTGCAGTCACGCTTAAACGTGTGCGGATAAGCCAGGTTTAGAGGCACCCGAGCCTACCTCGCTCACAAGTATTTGTATAACACTTGAACTGTACTTAGAAGGTCGCGTTATTTTAAGACTTCTGATTTTATATCGCTCTTTCCGCAGATGTTCTAGAACGTGAGAAGTATGAAATAGATTCGAAACCGAAAATACTGAGTCAGGAAAATCAGCGATCCAGTCATGCATTACGTAAACATGGACTGATACTTATTTATAAACAAAGCCAGTATTTCAGCCTTAAAAGGAAAGATTTTATACATGAATTGAAAGCTGAGTCAGCAATAAGCTTATAAATAATCATTAAAGGGGTTTCCCCCATTGACAAAGTCCTTTAAGCTTTAGCTTCCTTTTTCGTGAATAAATAAAGTTATCATTTTCTGATTATCAAAATACACTTGATCGATTAGCAGAACAGACTAATTTTACGCTGAAGGGCTGCGCCCGAAACGTTTGTGACCTGCACAAATGCCGGACACTTTTATCCATTTTTATAATTTTTCAGTTTCTTTTCCCAGAAATTTAAATAATCATTTCAAGTGTCACGCATCAAAAAAAAAAAAAAAGGATAAAAAAAGAACAAGTTTCTTTGATGAACAAAATGATTAGTTTGATTAGTTCAGTCGGTTATCAATTTAAAGTTGACTAAGTAGAACTGAACCTTTGCAACGAATTTAAAAAGCCGCGTGACGTTTCGAGCGTTAGCTGTTTGGGGCGAAGCAAAATGCCCTGGTAACATTTCCGATAAAAATAATTAAACAGAAAAATACTTTGAGCAAGTAAGCAGCTGATGGTGCAAATTCCCGGCCGGGTGCAAATGCAAAAGTTCAAATCATTCACAGTAAGCAGATCTAGCTCGATGGCATGCTGATGCACCTTTTTTTGATAACAAAAACTTTACCGTTTTTCCTTTTGACCATCCTCGTCCCCAGGGTCTTCCTTTCCCTTGACCAGCGGCCGGGAAAGAAAACGTGTACGCAAGTCGTCCCTACATTGTCTCTAAATTTTTTCACGCACCTAAACGCACGTAAAAAATTACGCGTCAGTGGAAATCCTGAACGAATTCGTTTCGTCAAGCGTGCGCAGTAGGGAACGAAGACTCGAGGTACGAGGAAGACCTTTGACAACTATTTTCCATGGCGTTTTTTTTTGGTGGTTTCCACAGGCAGGCGCGGTGGCCTAATGCTTAGCGCGCTGGACTCCGGATCGAGCAGTCCGGGTTCAAGCTAGCCTAGCCGCGGTTATTGTGTTGTGTTCTTTGGCGCGCAAGTCGCTTTACTCTCATAGTGCCTCTCTCCACCCAGGTGTATAAATGGGTACCGGCAAAATAATGCTGGGGGTAACCCTGCGATGGACTAGCATCCCATCCAGGGGGGAGTAGAAATACTTCTAGACGCTTCATGCTACAGAAACTGGGATAAGCTCCGGCCTGTATTGGCCACTAAGCTCGGCGCAGACTTTACCTTATAGGCAGAGAAACCCCAAAAGAGGAAATCAAGTACGATCAAACTAGAATATTTCAGGAATGCGAAAGAATATTTAGACGGAATACAATCAGTGAACTGGAATAATTTAAGCTAAATTCTTCAAGACTAGCCGCGAACCCTGACATACACTTGCATTGGACTCTCATGATCCCACTTGGACATAACGATCTGCGCGTTCTAAAACTGGCACTGGTGACTGTGACCTCTGAAACAAAATTCGGGCTCGCCAATTTTTCGGTGAACGACTAACCATTCAAAAATAATGTTGACAATTCTTTCGCCGCCAAAACAATGACTTTTTTTAATGTGCCAGTTTGGGTAATTTTGTAAAGAACAGTAACAAATCGATACACAGTTATTTGGTAATATTTATAATCATCCTTTTATTACGATTATTGTTACAACAGCTTACGTTAATACATTTTTCACAGATCTTATATAGCTTTCCCGTGATGCTGTTTTCGCTCGGTTTATTCAAAACACCAATGAAAAAAACTTAACTTATCTTGCGCAGTATAGGTTATGCCGATAAACTGTAAAACATCTTCCATCTTCGCTCCCTTATTCACCTATTTTTAATGAGTAACTATCTATATCCGTTTGCTAGTCGTAAATGGTTAAACTGAGAAACAAAACTACAAAAAGGCAAACAAAAGCCGTCGGTTCTTCACAGACCAATCGTCAGTGACGTCAAGACAAAAAAGCCAATCAACTGCACTATTCCTGGGCGATAACCTATCACGTGACAAAGTAAAACATAAAGGTTAATGCATGGTGTGTATCCCTGGACGTTACTGTCATTTAACTCTTTAACCTCCGCCTTCCAAATTCAACGAAATAGGGGTGTGTGCACTACCATTGTTAAAATGGCAAGTGTTCAGTTGAACATACTTCCGGTGAAAAATCCCCCCACCCGACTTAGCCCGACTAAGGCTCATTTTAGCCCGAGCCGGAGGCGAGAAACCTGTCTGCTAGCCTTGTACCTTGGTTGATTTCAGTTTTAGCTCCGACAGCAACAGTCGTAATGTAGCTATCACAAACTAAATATCTCACCATGTGCAGCACTTTTGATGGTATTTATAAACGTAGGAGTTGTCTTGGTGCCATTGTAAGTTGAGCTCCACTCTGCTTTGAAACCTTTGAAAGTGTCCAGCTCGTCCGAGTGAAACATGATATACAGGGACTGGGCCGAGGCATTCACGGGCTCTGGCAATGTCTTCCCACAATACTTTCCTGCAAGAAATATAATATGGCGTCACTGGAACCGGCGGAATTGAGAAAGCAAAAGAAGATTAGAAAACAATCCTTTTTAATCCAATGCCAAGAAGATTATAAATGCTAGCTCTTAACATCTGTCTCATAAAGCGACTATAATTGAGTTTTTACTCCCCCTGAGTGGGGTCCACTCTCGTCTCCAGAGCCGCTTCTCCCTCTTAGCCGGGTGAGCCTGGGGCACGAGGAACAAGTAAAAGTGGCTCTGGGGACCCATGATTTGATTGGCTAGATTTTTAACAAAGAAAATTTAAATTTAGCCAATCAAAATAACCATTGATCCTAAAATCCATACAGACTCGCAAAAAACAAACGGACTCCCAAGTTTACTCGCAAGTGCACGCAAAAAACCCATTTTAATGCTACAACACGCGCTGCAATCCAGTATTTGAAAAAAAAAAAACAAGACTTGTGTTGACTTGCGTTGGGTGGCCAAACGGTGAGAAACGTTGCCTTGCGTGGAAATTTGATCTCGACCAAAGTGAACGCAAGTCATCGCAAGTCAACGCAAGTCTTGGCCAAATGGAGACGCAAGTAAGAAAAAAGTTATCAACTTGCGTCCACTTGCGTCTCCGTTTGGCCAGGGGCTTAAAACGAGCCTTTGGGGCTAAGGCTTAATCACAAGCTAGAATCTAGGAAGCTAGAAACGACATTTTACCAATCAACGGTGATGTTTTCTCTTTTCCATCCCGAATAACAACATAGTCAGCAGTGCAGTTAACACTCTCCTCCAAATCAAACGCTGTAAACTCGAGCCGGAGATCTTTCTGGTCAGAACCCACTGAAATTGTCCATGCGCAGTCAAGTTTGTTCGGGTACTGCGTGTCGTAGTATGGTGTCATGATTTCTCCCTCGTCCGCTGTTTTCTGTTCAGTACATTCTGTTCATTTAATAGAGGATAAAAAAGAATATTTGTCATTTGGAAAGTTCTAAGATCAAATATAAGCTCTTAGTATTACATGGAAACATTGTCCAGGAACCGGCCAACATGCTCGCAAAGAACTCGAAAAGCAAAACCACCATCATACTGAAGGGTAAGATCGATCACGCATGAAATCTTGACAATTTGACAAATAGCCAAATAAAGCTTGAGCCACGCCCAGGTTAGCTTCCTTTAGATAGCTAAGTGACCCATACAGCCTGAGCCTATCCCGATTTACGTAGCATTAAGCGACTAATGGTGGATTTCCACTGACGCGTAAATTTTTACGTGCGTGAAAAAAATAGAGACAATGTATGAACGGCCTGCGTAAACGTGTACGCAAGCCGTTCATACATTGTCTCTAATTTTTTTACGCACGTAAAAAATTACGCGTCAGTGGAAATCCACCATAAGAGTATTGCTACCGGGTCCCCCTGGATGGGACGCCAGTCCATCGCAGGGTTTTCCCCCAGCAGTATATTCGCCGGTTCCCCGTTTATACACCTGGGAGAAGAGAGGCAATGTGAGAAAAAAGTGTCTTGCCCAATAACACAACGCAGCGCCCCGGCCAGGGCTCGAACCCGGGCCGTTCAACGCAAAGTCGAGCGCGCTAACCCCTAGGCCACCGCGCCTCTCACAGCTTGCTTTTGGGGTTCAATTCAAATGTTGCGACGAGCATCACCACCCCTAGCCTATTGTTTCACATGGACGGCATAATTTTTGGCATAATTGGAGCTAAAAAGCATAATTTGTGAAACGAGCACTGCCACGGCATAATTAGCAATTTTTAGCACTTTTTGGAGCATAAATTCATCAAATGTAGTAAATATGGTGTACTTTCTACAGAAATAAATGAAATTTAGGTAGTTTGTTCTTGCAATGCGTGCTTTAGCTATACAATTGTGATTGTTAAGTCGTTGGAGGCATTTTACAAACGGTTTAGAGATGCGAGCAGCTAATTTGGACAGCTGACGGCCGTGATAAACTGCCATAAACACAAATAAATTTACAACAACAGTTTATTTAAAAAACATCATAATTTGGTGTCGTTATTGCGCACCTCTATGTATAGAATCTACGTCATTTTGTGAGCATAATTTCGGAAATCAGAAGCATAATTTGGGAATTCTGGCATAATTTTTGCATAATTTGGCAAAATTTTGAGCACTGCTAGTAGCATAATATGCCACTTTTAGGACCACAATCTATAAAAGCCTATGGGCGTCCCCTCCCGGGGCTGATGCATGGCCCCATAAAACATGATTTTAATCTTACCAGTTTTCTTCATTTGACATTTTTCATTGGTCATGTTAGTGACCACTTCCACCACGCTATCAGTCGTTCGCCCCATAAACGTCACCATCTCTGGGGTCACGTGATTGATGTCGTCACAGTCCTTATGATAACACTGCTGCATGAATCCCCGAAAATTCGCAGAATCGGTGATGAAGACCGCTGGTAATGAAGGGTCGGCATCCCAGAAACGATAGTGATCGGAGCGGAAGAAATCACGCATCCGCTTTTTGATAAAGGCAAACCATGGCCAGTTCCTTGGTCTGCCTTGGAACATCTCGGGAAAGACAATTGCAATTGTTTTGAAGGTGACTGTTGAAAATAGTGAATGCTGGCTTTAAATGAATGCATTCCAAAGTAAATATAAGTAAATAAATATTTTATACACTTCAAGTTCAGCTGTCTGTAGCAATCGGTAGACTGATTATTCGAGCTAAGATTCATCCGATCCGGGGAGCAGTGGTGAGAGCACTCGCCTCCCACCAATGTGGCCCGGGTTCGATTCCCGGACCCAGCGTCATATGTGCGTCATAACTTTTTGACAGGAAGAGTCCGGAATCCAGGCCAAAATTCTACGCTAATCCGCGATCCATTGTATTTTCGAAATACGCGAATGACGGCGAATCCGCTGAACTTATCACAAAAATCCACCATCCGTGCCCTTTTTATGGCAAAATTCTTTTATCCGCGAACCTATTCACCCCCTCCTATCTTTTTCAACTTCTAGTTGATAATCAACTAAAAATTGTGTCATTTTCCCGCCTGCCCAGCACAACAAATATTCAACATCCACAAAAGAGAAACGAAGTTCCAAGTATGTTGCACGGGAACTAGTGAAAATATACTTGAACTTACTATCGTTCTTAAAATCATTTGAAATCGCACTGATGAGCTGTCCATCATCACGAGAACGACCAATCAAAGCCAAGAAGTCCCCTCTAAACTGGTTTTGTGAGATTTTTGTGTACGCTTGCTGTAAATATTGCTGAAAAACCGGTGGTAAAGTCTGGGAATTTGGCGTGCTGTTGTGGTTGAGGATGGTTTCTAGGATGAATGCTCCTTGAAAGCCTGCTCTAGTGCTGTTGAGGAACTGAGTCAAGTTTTGGACAAAGGAAGCGCTGCCGCACCTTGAACCTGTCGAGCCTGGGCACGAGCAGTTTCCAGGCCCCGAGCAGCTTGACAAAGGTTGTCCTTCTTCCAAGTCAAAAGCCACGAACAAGAGAGTGTAGTTACGTGTACAATTCATTTTGTCTGAAAGAAGAATGGATGCGAAAAAGACAAGCAATCGTCGCACGAATACAAAATGTTCTCAAAACGTTATTTTTCTACCAAGAATAATTCACAGTTAAATGAAAGGCACACTTCTTGATGGGATTAACTCATATAGCCTGCGAGCTTGCTCTCTTACAGCCTGTCACTCCTACGTAAGAGAACTTGCTGTTGAAGACTTGATGTTTTATAAATGGCCGCACGTTTTCATTTATTCTGCCACCTATTCCTTCATGGAAAAGAAGGCCCTGAATTGCTTTGAGGCCTCTCTCCCCTTCCCCCACTCAATTGCTCAAAATCGATTTAATAATAAATTTTTTCACTACCTGGACTGGTGTACAGTTTAAGCGCCTGCAGTAAAGCGGTCATTCCGGAACCGTTGTCATTCAAGCCTGGAGTGGTATGGACCGAGTCATAGTGAGAGCCAATCAGAACAATCTTATCGTCATGTGTCCCAGTGTAGCGACCGGGCAGTCGACCAACGACATTCACTCCTGGATACTAAAAGGAAAGAAGTATTACGTGATTTTCGGTGTGTGAGGTCAGCGGGCTGGCCATTGTAGCAATACCAACAAGGGACGTAGTTACACGATATGTGGTGGGAGCAGGAGTCCATTTGAGAGACTCAGTTCACCTAAAGCTCGAAAATCGCGCATTAGTAGTATGTTTAGTCTAGTGTGCAAAGCAGACGAATATATTTGTTTTCTGTTAAACCTTCTCTTGGCTCTATATAGGCTCGATTACCAAGGAGTTTGAAGCTTTCCTTTCCTCTGACCTTGATCGAATAAACGTTTTTTTTTTTGCGTGCTACTTTATCCCCCTCCCAACTCAATTTTCTTGTTTTCGTTTGCTTTATAATTTCGCGCGTATTGGATAAATCAAGTCCCTTGTTTACCTTCGCTTGGTTGCTGGGGAATTCTTCAGTCCACGTGTGCAGACCGTGATCTTTAAACGATTTGACGATGAAGTCACGTGCTCTTTGTTTGGCGGCGGGGTCGACGTTGACATTTCTTGTGCTGTTGAAGTGGTTCAGTATCGAGCGCAGAGACTGGGTCTTAGAGACCGACTCCACGCTGAGCCATACTGTAAAATCAAACCATAATAAATTGGGTTGGTAAGTAGATGTAAGCAGGCAGACAGGCAGGCAGGCAGGCAGGCGGACAGTAAGTAGGCAGGCAGGCAGGCAGGCAAGCAGGCAAGCAGGCAAGCAGGCAAGCAGGCAAGCAGGCAGGCAGGCAAGCAGGCAAGCAGGCAAGCAGGCAAGCAGGCAAGCAGGCAAGCAGGCAAGCAGGCAAGCAGGCAAGCAGGCAAGCAGGCAAGCAGGCAAGCAGGCAAGCAGGCAAGCAGGGGGCAAGCAGGCAAGCAGGCAAGCAGGCAAGCAGGCAAGCAGGCAAGCAGGCAAGCAGGCAAGCAGGCAAGCAGGCAAGCAGGCAAGCAGGCAAGCAGGCAAGCAGGCAAGCAGGCAAGCAGGCAAGCAGGCAAGCAGGCAAGCAGGCAAGCAGGCAAGCAGGCAAGCAGGCAAGCAGGCAAGCAGGCAAGCAGGCAAGCAGGCAAGCAGGCAAGCAGGCAGGCAGGCTGGCAAGCAGGCAAGCAGGCAAGCAGGCAGGCAGGCTGGCAAGCAGGCAAGCAGGCAAGCAGGCAGGCAGGCAGGCAGGCAGGCAGGCAGGCAAGCAGGCAGGCAGGCAGGCAGGCAGGTAGGTAGGTTGGTACGTAGGTAAGTAACTAGCTAGGTACGTGGGTACGTCAGTCCTTCCATCCGTCCGTCAGTCAGTATGCATGTAAGTCAGTCAGTCAGTCAGTCAGTCAGTCAGTCAGTCAGTCAGTCTGTTATACTTAATAAAGATACGGCGCATTTGTTTGCCTTCCTTCGTCTCTAGAAATACCGTAATTAAAGCACCGTCAATCACATTTTATTTTGTAAAGTTGGTTTTCGATACCATGACGTCACAGCAGCATTTGCATTTTGAAATGGCTCCGCTATAAACTTGCGGTCAACACAACACGCACAAAAATTTCATTTTCCAGTAAGTCGTAAAATAAGTCAAACGCGACCCGATCGCGTGCAAGTCCATTGTTCAAGATGCTGTTATCCATTAGGGTTTTCTTTGTCTCTCTATGATGAAAAAATATTTTGTTTAAATATGAAATATGAATAAATATTTTGAGGCGTTTCACCTGCGTATCACCACAATCATACATGGTGTTTCACTCATGGCAGGGATTGACAAACACATTATAACAAAAAGAGAAGAAATTAACGCTTGTTTTTTCCCGTTTCAGAAAAACCTTGTAGGTTTTTTTAAATAAAAGCTTCGTGGTCTCAACCACTAACCCTCAAGATAGAAAATAAATAAACAAACTTGATAGCCTGAGAAGGAATATTAAACCAACGTAAGAACTTCCCGTTTTTCACCAGCCTGATTACCATAAGTAAGGATAGAGAGACGAAATTTAAACAACGCAATTTGAATTTAACAATGTCTGCAATAACACCCTTGCAAAGACTTCAAACTGACGTTTGCTACCTTATTATAGGAAATAAACGCTCCATAAATTTAACGCGTATTTTCGTGAATTTTTGTCAGCGTTAATTTCCCCAACATTAAGTGAAGTGTTAATTTCCGCGACCTTAATTCCATAAACATTAACCCAAATTCTAGATTCTGACCAGATATAGTTGACTTTCTCTTTTCTGCAAACTGTATTTCGATATTTTGCAATGTAAAATCCTACAGGTATATTGTTTACGATATTACCAGTTCATGCCTGCTTTCAGAAGGGCAGTTTGACATCTGACATATCCACTTCTTATGTTTTCGGCCAAAACAAATTCATTGTTTAAATAAAATTCGTTTTTTTTTTCTTCAAAAATTGCGCTTTCTTGTGTTAATCCCGTTAATTCCTTTATTTTTTTTTAAAAAATACCTCCTCTTTCGCGTCAACTTACTTTATTCAGGAATTAGTTTCCCTACAGTTCGCGTTAATTTAAGTCGCGTTAATGTCAAATACCTTAATTAACACGAGCGTTAATTTCCCATAATAAGGTAGTCTAAGTAAGTAAGTAAGTTAAGTAGGGGTATCGAATGGTCTTTGCGAGAATGCGAGCACAGCATTTTTCTTTGCGAGCGCGAGCATTGACCAAAGGTAGCCTTGCGAGCAACGAGCACTTGTAAAAATAAGTGGGCACGAACACCCACTTAAATTTTGCGAATATTCCGAGCAGAAGCCTGATTTTGAGAGCACTTCAAAATTGTGAGGGACCATTAATTATTCATGCTGTTTTCCGTATTAACTCGCGTTAGCTCCCTCAATTATATTCCACCCTCTAAATAAGTCGAAACAACGGTTAACCGAATTCTCATTTATATTGAGTTTGGTGC
>NW_027558043.1:0-13856 GCF_052425735.1 Oculina patagonica
TCCATAATGTTCGCTTTATAAAATATATACTATATACAAGGCTAAAAAGAGTTAAAATGGTAAAATTAATATGATAAAACCAAACGTTTTCGGCTGTTTGCCATCATCAGGGTTGAAGAGACCGTCCGCACGCATGCATTTATATCTTATGTAATTCCCGTTGGGAAAAGTTTACTGACATAAGAAATGACTTGTTTGTTCAAACTGGGGCGGAATTGTTGGATCATTAGACCCTCAACGATTCTACGCTTGTGGAATGTCTGTGCTGAAGAGAGAACACGCCAGGTGAAAGAATGCGATGGGTTTTCCCGCAGGTGTTTTGCAGGTTCAGAGGTGTGAGCAGGATTTGAATGTTCCGCAATTCGCACTTCTAAATTTCGCACAGTCTCGCCAATGTAGTCAACCCCACAAGAACAATCTCCTTTGTAAACAACTTTGGATCTGTGAGTGTTTTTGTCTTTGTTATTAAAGAGGCTTTTGATGCGCCTTGTTTGCCACAGGATTACAAAGATGAAGTTGAAATTAGTAAACTTGTTGAGTTTAGCAATAAACGTTTTACTAAGTTTTTCGTTTTTGCCGCAAAACGGGAGCTTGATGAAAACTTTCTTACGTTCTTCGAAGAGAAAATCTGGAATGATGTTGTCGTCTTGTGATGAGTCGGTTAGGAAGTTGTTGATTGTATGCGAGATAAAACGTTTCGGATAACCTGCTTCGATGAAAGAAGTTTCTAAAGTTTTAATGTCCTTCTCAAAATCGGTGGAGATTCGTTTGGCTCTATGGAGTGCGCCAGTGATGCAATTCCTTTTCCACTTGGTAGGGACCTCAGATTTCCAATGTGTTGGTAATTTCCCCGGTTTCTTAAAGACGCTGCAATTGAACTTGTTGGTGTAACTAAAGGCAGTATCAAGAAAGTGGTCGGGGTTTTCTTCGACAGTGAAAACAATGTTAGGGTGGTAGCGATTTAGGCGTTCAAGTAGAGCATCAGGCTCGCCCTTTTTCTTCTTAGAGAAACAATCATCAACATATCGATCATAGAATGGTGGGTTGAAAGGTCGGACTACATCAGCTTCTAGTTTGGCCATGAAAATGTTAGCAAGGACTGGAGATAGTGGGTTGCCCATGCCGCATCCATCGATTTGTTTATAAAGCTTGTCGTTAAAACTGAAAACTGTATTCTTGGTGACATTACAGAGAAGACGTCTAAAGAGTAACTTTGAGCTGAGTTGTGGTAGCTTGTTGTTGGTGTAGATTTCATAAATGATGTGGTCGATGGTTTCATCGAGCGGAACTTCAGTGAAGAGAGAGGACACATCATATGATACCAAGACTTCGTCATCATCAACAGTTCTATTAGTTAGACGCTCAGCGAAATCGGTGGTAGTTTTGATGCTGTATTCATTCTCAGTGAGAGGGAGTAAGTAAGAGCACTGTGGAACCGCTGCACACCAACTTTCGCCATAGTGAATGGAAATTTCGCATCAGAGGATCACCGTTACACCGCTGTAAAGAGCATCCTTAAAGCGAACCTTCAAGAGCATAGCCTCAAGCTTCGCCGTGTCAATGCTGACCTCTTAATCTTCCGGACAGCTTTCGTGTCTAAACATGGAACAGGCGCCTTCAAACTTATACAACGCATGGTATCAAAATCCCTCCGTCGTGAACGTTTTGATTCTCTTTGCACTAAGAACAAAAAGCTTTCCAAACTTCTGAGAAGTAAACATCAGCCGAAGGACTTTTCAGTACCTATTATTAACCTCTCAAGTCAAGTCATCGCGGATGCTACTTTACATTATTTACGTTTTGGCCTCAACCACAGTTTCATCGACAAGAACCGGCACGTGAAACTTAACCTCCTGTCGGAGTTTGAGACTTCTTCTGAACCAAGTCAGCTCAAGCGTTCCTGATTGCCAACATGAAGATTTCAAACACTTCCTCCGCGTCCACTCTAACCTCTTCAATCAAAACATTCACAACACTCCTGATTACACTTACAAAGTCTTACAAAAACTAGCATCTGATCCCGACTTAGTGGTCCTCTCCGGCGATAAAGATTCATCAGTCGTCATTATGCAACGTGCTGATTACGTCAACAAACTTGAAACTATGATCGAAGAAGGCATAACTAACGGTAAATACGTTGAGACTGACGACAACACACTAAAAGACCTTAAATCTTTTCAAAATTTTCTGACCCGAAACTTCAAGCCATCTCTGCCCTTGGATAAGATCAAGCCGACATCAAACCAGCCTGCTTTCCTTTATGGGACTGCCAAAACCCATAAATTCCAGAACCCTGAGCAAATTACGAAGGACAATCTGAAACTTCGACCGATTGTCAGCACTTGTGGAACATTTTATTACGAAACAGCTAAATTCCTAGCCTCTTACTTACTCCCTCTCACTGAGAATGAATACAGCATCAAAACTACCACCGATTTCGCTGAGCGTCTAACTAATAGAACTGTTGATGATGACGAAGTCTTGGTATCATATGATGTGTCCTCTCTCTTCACTGAAGTTCCGCTCGATGAAACCATCGACCACATCATTTATGAAATCTACACCAACAACAAGCTACCACAACTCAGCTCAAAGTTACTCTTTAGACGTCTTCTCTGTAATGTCACCAAGAATACAGTTTTCAGTTTTAACGACAAGCTTTATAAACAAATCGATGGATGCGGCATGGGCAACCCACTATCTCCAGTCCTTGCTAACATTTTCATGGCCAAACTAGAAGCTGATGTAGTCCGACCTTTCAACCCACCATTCTATGATCGATATGTTGATGATTGTTTCTCTAAGAAGAAAAAGGGCGAGCCTGATGCTCTACTTGAACGCCTAAATCGCTACCACCCTAACATTGTTTTCACTGTCGAAGAAAACCCCGACCACTTTCTTGATACTGCCTTTAGTTACACCAACAAGTTCAATTGCAGCGTCTTTAAGAAACCGGGGAAATTACCAACACATTGGAAATCTGAGGTCCCTACCAAGTGGAAAAGGAATTGCATCACTGGCGCACTCCATAGAGCCAAACGAATCTCCACCGATTTTGAGAAGGACATTAAAACTTTAGAAACTTCTTTCATCGAAGCAGGTTATCCGAAACGTTTTATCTCGCATACAATCAACAACTTCCTAACCGACTCATCACAAGACGACAACATCATTCCAGATTTTCTCTTCGAAGAACGTAAGAAAGTTTTCATCAAGCTCCCGTTTTGCGGCAAAAACGAAAAACTTAGTAAAACGTTTATTGCTAAACTCAACAAGTTTACTAATTTCAACTTCATCTTTGTAATCCTGTGGCAAACAAGGCGCATCAAAAGCCTCTTTAATAACAAAGACAAAAACACTCACAGATCCAAAGTTGTTTACAAAGGAGATTGTTCTTGTGGGGTTGACTACATTGGCGAGACTGTGCGAAATTTAGAAGTGCGAATTGCGGAACATTCAAATCCTGCTCACACCTCTGAACCTGCAAAACACCTGCGGGAAAACCCATCGCATTCTTTCACCTGGCGTGTTCTCTCTTCAGCACAGACATTCCACAAGCGTAGAATCGTTGAGGGTCTAATGATCCAACAATTCCGCCCCAGTTTGAACAAACAAGTCATTTCTTATGTCAGTAAACTTTTCCCAACGGGAATTACATAAGATATAAATGCATGCGTGCGGACGGTCTCTTCAACCCTGATGATGGCAAACAGCCGAAAACGTTTGGTTTTATCATATTAATTTTACCATTTTAACTCTTTTTAGCCTTGTATATAGTATATAGGAAAGTTAATGTTGTGGGGAAAATCCACTTCTGGCGATTTATGCTTGGATGTGAGCTGTATACTGAAGCGGTTTTTAAAGGCTTTCGTAAAATAAAATGCAAATACTGTACGACAACAAACCAACTACCAAACGCCATGGCAGAGTTTCTTGCGCCAATCAAAACAATACACATAAGAACTTCCTTAATCACTAAAACATCTCTAAAACAAACCTTTTACGTCTGGGTAAATGTTTCATTTCGTTTGTATGTTTAATGTTTAGGTATGGAATAAAAATTGAGAACGACAGATCAAAGACAGGTTACATCAAGTGCAAACCTGCGTCAACAGTGATAGGTAGGAGTTAAAGTTTCTTTATTACATTTTGAAATGTATGATTTGATTTTTTGACCGTTCTATGATTAGTCTTTAATTAAATTGCTCGTGGTTTGCCAATCAAACATCAACTGCCGAAAAGCTTAGCCTGAAACGTCTGGACTTTCCACTCACGCTTTTTGCACTTTTACTTATCAAACTCTGAGATATAGTGAACTCTGACCTGCAAACAAGTTTGTAGACTAGTTTGTGGAGATGTCAAAAGATGACAAAACTAAAATTAATGTGTCCATTTTTTTAGGATCCCATCGAGCTTCATTCCTGGTGTCTGGTTATGGCCGATCTCAGATGTCTAAAGATGTCATTTCAGTTGATTCACAGGACAAACTTTACCTCTTCCAAACTCACGCAGGTATGACGAAATAAAAGCATGATTGAAACCTTGAAAAAGCGACCTAAAAAACAGAAACAACAACAACAAAGGCAAAAAATTGAAATACATTTCACTTTCTTTCCTTGCCGTGATTTAATGAAGTTGCAGCTGGTTTCCGATATAACCATCCATCAAAATAAACTACTTTTTATGGTATACTAAGCAATTGTGGATCAATCATATCTTGATTCTTATAAAGTAGCGATGTGAAGATTGAATTATCATCTTGTTTCAATCTGCAGATGTTCTAGAAGTCAGTCCTTCTGTTGGTAGCGTGGCGGTTGGTACAGTACTCACCATAAAAGGCAAAGGTTTTGATGCACGTGCCACGAAGGTCACAGTTGAACTATTAGGTATCAGAATGTTGTTTGATATTTTTTATTAGTTTTTTTTGTTTAGCTGCGTTGTTTCGAGTTGTTTAGCTGTCCTATTTCGAGATATCACTGTCACTTTTACACACTTTTTGATCGTCTATTTTGTTTAAATGCTATTTTTATCTACTAGGAGTTCCCTGTGAAATACTATCAGTAACAAATGAAATCATCAAATGTCAATCACGGGAAGCTTCTCCTCCACTGCCAGATATAAAAGATGATTTTTATTCAGGTGAGTAAGATTCCGGCGTGCATAGTTAACTATAATTTGCTACTTAACATCTTTATTACAATACCACAGTACTGGGAAAACGTACTCAGACGTATCAAGTTAAAAATCTCCATACAATGAACAGCGCTTTAAGCTGCTCTTAATTTAATCTCTAACACACTCCAAATTGACCCTCGCAGGAGCACGTGGTTTATTACGTGAAGTGTGGACAAGTACCAGGCCCTCGTCTGTTTCGGCTGTCGGGGGACTGAAAACGACAGCGTCGGATTACCACGTGGAGGTGTTAGCCGAGGCAAGCTCGCCAAATCAGCCCTCGTTCGGCGAAACAACGTCATTCAGTGATCGGTTCCGAGGATTTTTCGTCCCTCCTTCGGACAATAACTACACGTTTTATATTCAGGCAGATGATCAGGCCGAGTTGTACTTGAGTTCGAATGATTCTGCAGCTGGAAAGGTGAAGAAGATACCTATATTTGTGTGTATTACTGCAAGAGTAAGATCAAGCTATAAATTGTTGTAGTTTGCTTCGTTAGCCTTGTAATTATCACCTATATGCTATAGAAATTACAATTCAATAATCCTTTTTTCATCGTTACAGGACCTTACAGCAAGGCGCCCAAAAGTGTGACCACTTTTAATTTATCCACATTCTTCGTGCAGATTTAATCCAATCAAAAGCCGTGGATAGCTTGCAGTTGACTTCTGATTGGATTAAATCTGCACGAAAGAATGCGAATAAATTAAAAGTGGTCACACTTTTGGGCGCCTTGCTGTAATTGATCCGTGAGATGAAACGAAAAAAGACATTGCCAGCCCTGTAGAAAAAGAGTCGTTTCTTACTAGACTGTCTTTTCTTGTTGGTCATTGACAATTACAAAATAGAGCTCATGAATGCGATCAAAGGAATTGTTTTGAAACCATAGTCTATGGTCTCAAGTATGTCTATTAGACAAACGCAAAGCAAATGCTTCGCACATTCTCAGAAACGGCCGGAATTCCAAACAAACAAAGGTTACGATACCATTCAATTGACTAAGTGAAAATAGACCGCCGTGTCAAAAGGTGTAGATTTGATACATGCAGTAATATAATGACTATTCAGCAGTAATATCATTTTTAGTGAGGTTATTAATCTTCTTGGCCAGTTTGTTTTTGAATAGTAATGTACATATTTTGAACAAAATGACCATTAAAGTTGATATTTTCCCTATTTCTTTTGCAGACGAAAATCGCGTCCTGTTCCAAGCCGTCGACAAGCTGGTCTGCCTTCCCCGAACAGAAGTCAGCGGTTTTCACTCTGAAGAAAGGACAGCGTTACTACATCGAGGCTTTGCACGTACAGGATGGCGGGAAAAGTCACGTGATGATTGGAGTAAAAATGCAGAAAACACGATACGTGAACTCACAAATTGGCTCGGCAGTGAACGAGAAACAGGAAATCCGCGTGAACTCAATAAAACATCCAGAAACACAAGTAGGTGCAAGCAGAAAATTTCTTAACTTTTTATACATTCAACAAGAATCAACTTACACCTACTGCGAGAAGATCAAACTATAATCTCTTAACTCTTGCAGGGAAGGCCAAAAAACAGTCAAAATTGACCACATTTGGTTTTTATTTATTTTCTCAGGAGATATTTACAACTGAGAAGAAAGACATACCTCTTTTGAAAGGTTATGGAACAGGCTTTCAGGAAAAAATGTTTTTGTCCAAAACAAACCATAATATTTTTGAATATATTAATTTAATTACCTTAAATTACAATAAAATGGCCAAAAATTTTGGACAAAAAGCAACAAGTTTCACAAATGTTTAAGGTTATAAGAAAAAGTTAAAAGCAAAAATGTTCCTTGTTATTTTGGCAACATATTCAGCAATTCTGGCTGAAAAAGAATGAAACAAGAATTTATTACAATTTATCTAAGCAAATTTTTAACCTAATTTGCATAAATTAGCATAAATATTTAGGTCAAGTAGCGTCACAGAATTTCGAATATTTTGTTACTTCTGTTGTCCTAAAAACCCTTTTCCTCAAAATATTACGATCTCCTTATACTCAGAGATAAATTCAGACATCCATTCTAAGCAACAAGCAAGGTTTTGTACGCAGAAAGCAAATATAAATAACATTTCATTGCATTTCAGACCATGTGCCCTCGTACGGTTCGTACCAAGTACTCAACTCTCACCTTGATTTCGATCGATTCATCGCTTGTATTTCGCAGTTGACGATCAAGATCAATAGGCATCCCATTATTACTGCCTTCTTTCTCTAAAAACAAACTCAAAAGCTCTCTCTGCCCTGACAACCGCAATAGACGAAAGCTTCGCGTTTGACGCCATTTTGAATTGATTTTTGTCCGAATCGTGAAATACGTCGTGTAGGCCACATTCAAGTATATTAGCTCAAATTTGCGGGGGGATTGGGTAATTCTCTTGTCACGCATTCTACAAAATTTTGTAGCGATTGGACGAAGAATAAATTTTCAGTGATTTTTTTCGTCATCGTTCCTGAAGGAACGATATTTAAAGGGGGTAACCCAGTTGAGTTAAAAAGACCTACAAAGGCAGTTTTGAAGGATACGTAAATAGATGCTTACACTGATCTTGAACCATTATTTTATGACAAGACTGCCCTTCCCAGTCAAAACCGAAGTTGGCTAACTAAAAGTTCGTTAGCACTCACAAAGAACTGAACTGATGATTATAGTATTTCACTTCAAATTGGCCCAGTCTAGAGTAAGTGGCTGCAAGGAACTTGCGAACGTCAGGAACGCTTATTGTGCGAATGAAGTCGGTTTTTTCGTTTTCGCGGATTTACCTCTCACTTATGAGCCTAATTTCTCAAATGTTAATTTGAGAAAATGCTAGTACTGTACATAATACGTCGGTGTGTTTACTTATAGCACTACGAAAGACTAGCGGCAAAGATTGTATTCAGCCTTGTTTTAATCTGCCTTGTGGTTTTATAAGTTTAATCTATTCATCTCTTTCTAGGTAATCAACATTACAAGCTGGGATGACGGGAAAAAGTTTGAAGTCCAACAAATAGAGGTGACACCGTGTAACCGGAGTGAAGGTAAGCTGCTGGGCACTTTATTTTTGTCAAAAATTAAATTTTTATTTGGAATATTGGGCTCAGAGAGCAACACAGCAAATAGATAACAAACAACAACAGGAGACCTGAATTGCTTGCGTTAGCTTTTGGAGCCACTTTTTAGCTAAGAAGAGGCAAAATCGGAAATGTAAACACGCTATTGCCTTTAAAAGGTGTGAGTAAATTAATAAAAGGCAAACCGAGTTTGCCTAGGGAATGATTCCAACAAGTTATTACTTAGTGAATGTAATACAATAAGTCAATTTATATAATAAGTCAATTTTAAGCAGTATCAGTCTCTAATTATTTTTTGTTATTTTTCAGGAAATGTTACTCTTTGTAGAGACGTGTTCTCTGTAAGCTACGATGGAGTAAACATTGCTCTTGTTTCACTGGACAACATGACCGCTGAAACACTACAGCGAGCACTCAACAATCTTACAAGTATAAGAAAACAAGGGCACGTTACTGTGACAGAGGAGATCACAAGCAAAAACTCCACTGCCTACAGAGTTACCTTCTACTTCAAGAACCCTGAAGAAACACAAATGCTGCTTAATAACACTCTGTCATCCAACGGGACATCTGTTAAAATCACATGCTTACAAAAAGGTGAAGTACAGACAGCAGCCTTATACGCAAAGCCTTCGGGCTCTTACAGCGGCTGGCCGCCATGAGAAGAAGCCATAAGGCCCTGGGTACGAGATTGGTCAGCCAATCAAACCCCATTCTCGTGCCCATAGCCCTTTCGTTTCTTTTAGCCGGCTGGGCCTTGGCACGAGAAAACAAAGGGCTCTGGGGACAAAGTAGTTTTGAATTAATTCGAATTTTTTTGATTGGCTGCTTAGAACAAAGAATTCCTAAGCGAAAGTCAAAAAGGGAACGACACTCTCATACATTCTTTTGAAACATCATGACTGCATACATGAAGACCGGAAGTCCTAGAATCTAGGACTGGAAATCCTGTGTCCCCAGAGCCCTTCGTTTCTCGTGCTAAGGCCCAGACGGCTAAGAGAAACGAAAGGGCTATGGGGACGATGTTGTGTTATAACCTAGGGGACTGGGGAGGAGCACATGGTCTAGCTATCCAACATGGCGTAGTCGACATCGAGTTGTGCGGCCATTTTTCAATCTGCTCGCCGATCGCTATCGATCATAGACGTTAGAAGCTTCATTTCTTCGCTCTAGGGGCGACGTTTGTCTCAACTATAAAGGAAATGCCACCCAAGCCAATTCCAAAACCCTCCGAGGGGGCCAGTGCGAGTCCAACAACAACATCTGGACCAAACCTTCAATTTATTTCTTCTGAAATTGCACGAGTGCCGAAGCTTGATATTGCAACCTCTACTCCAGACGGATTCCAAATTTGGAAGCAGCGATGGAACTCTGCAGTGACAATTACAGCTTTCTCCGATCTTCCTAGAGAAACCCAACAAGCTCTATTTACAAACGTCCTGAGCGATGACACCGTTAAAAGAATGAACATCTTAGGGCTACAAGATGTCAATGCTATCATTGAGTCTTTCCAAACCCAGGTATGTGGAAGTACAAGTATCTTTGTTCATGAATACGAGTTTCACAACAGGTCCCAAGGGACAAATGAGTCTTTTGAAGAGTTTTACATTGATTTACAGTCCCTGTTGAATAAATGCCAGTATGAAGATTGTTGCAAGACTGAAACTAGAATGTCATGTAGAGAGCGTGTTCTTCTTGCAAGATTAGTGGCTGGCATAAGGTCCAATGAGGTTCGTAAGAGTCTTCTGTGTATTAAAGATCTAACCCTCGAGAAAGCTGTTCAACATGTTCAAGTTGATGAAGCCACTTCATTTCAAGCAAACCAATTTTCTTCTCAAATAAACAAAACTGGTGCTTCTGCCTACAGAAAAGGCAAATCAAGCAATAACTCTGACAACAGCAATGCACCTCCTTCTGACATGTCAGAAGACAGCCCTAGGAAATGCAAATTCTGTATGAGGTTCCATGTATTCCGAAAGGAATTATGCCCTGCAAAAGATTCTATTTGCAAAGCCTGCAACACCAAAGGCCACTGGGCCAAATCCCTCATGTGTCCCAATAATTCTAAGACTGGTCCAAAGCGACCCAGCGAGGATAGGAAATCAGATGCTCATGCAGCACAGCCTGGCTCCTCTGGAAATCCTTCTCTTCAATTGATTTCAGCTGATGGAAAGTCTCAAATAAGCCACACTGCATCTGTTAAAACTATCAACCTTTCTGCTATTCCTAGTGTTGGAACTCACTGCTATGCTGACTTTGTTATTGGCAATCACAACTGGATTCAGCAGTGCATGGTTGATCCTGGTGCCAATATAAACTGTGTTGGTTATGACTGGATCACTCGTTTTGAAACTCCTGAATGGAACTATAACCTAGAGTGTGGTTCCGTTAAAGCTGCTGGTGGTCACAACCTTAAAGTTGAAGCACGCGTACTTCTGAAGATTTCCTGGCCCCCAGAAGACCCAGTTCTCTCAGCTAGCCAATGGTTCCACATTATCCACGGTGAGGATGGAGTTGTCCTTGGCACTCCTGCTTGTCGAGCTCTTGGTGTCATAGATGACCAGTGGCCATTGTCTACTTTGGAAGAAAAAGTCAACCCCTCTTCTTCAACTGTAAAAACACTGCAGGCAGACCCTGCCCAGTCTTTACCTGGCAGCACATTACAGGACCAACTACACTCTGACGCCAACAATTTTGAGTCTCTACCTCCGCCTCCAGATGATGACCTGTTGTCTCACTTGAACTGGATGCACCATGCAGCAGATGACGTACAAGTAAATGTGATTGGAACCTCTTCAGAGCCAACCATCGCCGAGAGTTCAGAAGACTCTGATTTTTCATCCCTCTTACACGATTATGAAGACATCTTTGATGAGACTTTTCTTCCTGCCATGTCAGGTGAACCATTTAAGATCAATCTCAAGCCCAATGCTACACCCTATGCTCAGTTAAAGGCAAGAAAAGTTCCAATCCCTTACTTGGAGCAACTGAAGAAACAACTTCAGGAGATGGAGCAACTTGGAGTAATCTCACCATGCGAAGAACCCAGCCCATGGTGTCACCCAATCGTAATAGCCCCGAAGAAGGGCACTGATGAACTCAGAATTTGCATTGATTTCACTCGCTTGAATAAATTTATTCAGCGTGAATATCATCTCAGTAACTCTCCTTTTGAAGCTGTAACCAGCATTCCTCAAGAGGAGCTTGCATACTTCTGCAAGTTTGATGCTCGCCATGGTTACTGGCAAGTTCCACTTCATGCTGAATCACGTCCTCTCACCTGCTTTATTACACCATTTGGTCGATTTGTGTGTAATCGAGCTGCATTTGGAATTAACAGCATCTCTGAATGGTACAACCGCCGCATGGACAAGGTCGTTGCTGGCCTGGAAGGAGTTCGCAAAATCGTTGATGACATTCTGATCTATGCACCAAGTCTGTCTATTCTGAAGATGCGCACCTGTGCCTTCCTTGATCACTGTCGTCAGCATGGTGTCACGCTCAAACAAACAAAGTCGCAGCTTGCCGTTACAGAAGTCGAGTTTGGTGGATTTCGTCTGACGAAAACTGGCATCCAGACCAGTCCTGACCTACTAAAATCTATCAGGGATTTTCCTCGCCCACAAAACCTCACCGATCTCCGCTCATGGTTTGGGTTAGTAAACCAGCTTGGCAATTTCTCCAAGGAACTCACTGCAATTATGGCACCCTTCCGCCCTCTTCTTGCAAAGGATACAGTGTTCCAATGGTTGCCTGAACATGAACATGCTTTCCTGGAAGCGAAATCTCGCCTGAGTTCCACTCCTGTGCTAACATACTTCGCTGTTAACCAACCAACTATTCTTGCTACTGATGCATCTCGTCTCAAGGGACTGGGTTTCGTCCTCCTACAATTGGTAGATGATGTCTGGAAACCAATACAAGCAGGTTCACGCTTCTTGACTCCTGCAGAAAGCCGCTATGCTATGATAGAACTTGAGGCTCTTGCTGCCTGCTGGGCAATGAAGAAATGCAACATGTTTGTTCAGGGTTTACCACACTTCACCCTTCTTACTGACCATCAGCCTCTCATCCCAATACTGAATTCTAAGGGAATTGCAGATGTCGAGAATCCCAGACTCCAGCGACTTATGATGAAGATGCTGCCATATTCGTTCACTGCAGAATGGGTGAAAGGCAAGGATCATTTGGCTGCAGACGCTCTTTCTCGTTTCCCAGTGGATGAGCCATCACTCGATGATGAGCTATGTAACATTCATGCTGAAGCAGCTGTAAAGATCCAATTTGCTGATAAGTCAACTGAAGACCTACAACTTCATGAAGTTTTTCAAGCTCAGCAGACAGACCCTCAGATTTCTCAAGTTACAGAGTACATCAATTGTGGATGGCCTAAATCACTAGAAGAAGTAGCAACAGTTGCAAAACCTTTCTGGCCTATCCGTCACAACCTTTACCTCGTTGCACCAACCACTGGCAGATCTATTCTTGTAATGAATGGACGAACTGTTATTCCATCCTCTCTACAAAAGAAGATGCTTTTGGTTCTGCATGAAGGGCATCAAGGTGTTGATAAAACTCGCCGCCGTGCCCGTGCTTCCATCTATTGGCCTGGCATAGATCGCGAAATCGAAGACATGGTGAAACGATGCCACCAGTGTCTGACACATCTTCCAGTAAATTCTAAAGAACCACTGGAGCAGCCACCAATACCAACAAGACCTTGGGAGAAGCTAGGTGTTGACCTATTTAGCCTCGATGGAAATGAGTACCTCATTACCACCGACTATTTCTCCTTTTTCACTGAAGTGCATGATCTAAAGAAGAACAGTAAGGCGCCATTAGTGATCAAGGAACTGAAGAAGACTTTTTCGCGCTTTGGAACACCTGTGGAAGTAGTCTCTGACGGTGGCTCTCAGTTCACGTGTAAGGCCTTTGAAGATTTCTCACAAGAGTGGGGTTTCCAACACACTGTGTCATCACCTACACATGCGCAGTCAAATGGCAAAGCTGAGGCAGCCGTAAAAAATGTCAAAAAGCTACTCAAGAAGTGTGGATCAATGAATCATGATGAATTTTGGAAAGGTATGTTAGCAATCCGCAACACTCCACTTGCCTGTGGGAAGAGTCCAGCTGAGTTGTTATTTGGCAGAGCACTGCATGACTTTCTTCCTCGAGTCCCAAACCCTAAGGAAGAATTTCTAACTCCCACCACAAGGAAGAAAATCCTACATGCCAAGAGTAAGGAGAAACTCTACTATGATAAACATACCAAAGTACTACCTCCTCTAGAACTAGGATCCCGTGTCGCAATTCGCTCTCGCAATGACACTGACTGGTCCCTTCTTGGGACTGTTATTGAAATTAGACCAAACCGTACCTTTGCTGTCGAAACTGACCGTGGTTCGGTGCTCATCCGCAACAGAAAGTACCTGAAGCTCACAATCTGACAATGTGCCTTTTCTACATGTTTGCGTTCCTTTTTTATTATCTCCTAAAGAGGGAGGGAGATGTTGTACGTTCTCTGATCTCCTCCTGTCGGGGGAGGGAGATGTTGTGTTATAACCTAGGGGACTGGGGAGGAGCACATGGTCTAGCTATCCAACA
>NW_027558044.1:0-13854 GCF_052425735.1 Oculina patagonica
ACAAGACGCCTAAAGCTTAATGCTTAAAACCGGGCGGTTGATGTTTAACTACTTCATTAGACAAGTACAGCAAAAACTTTTAAAATACCATTTAATTTATATTGAGTAACACGCAAGTCAGTGGATTGCTTGTCCATGCTTGGACAAATTCCTGCTTAGGCTTTCAAATTTTTATTTTTCTTCCGAATACTGAATAACCTAGGTATTGAAAACGTTTTGTGTGCAATCTTGAATAAATGAACTCAAACCAGTTAAATGGCAGTACAAATGATCTCCGACCGAAACAAACAAACAATTTCGTTAAAAACTAAGACGTGTTTTTACATGTAAACATTTTTAAAAATGTACCACACCAAAAAATGGGAATAAGAACAAGATAAGAAAGCTTTTCAGCTTTCAAACATGCAAGCTCTTCACGTCAATTTTGGGAAGCAGTCACGCAAACGCAAGTTCTTGATTGCGTGATTCATTGCAGGTCATTTCTCCATCGCCGTTCGGTTCCGACTGAAACTCAAAACCCTTGAATGAAAAAACAAAAATATATATTTTATATTCCTCGCTAAAAAGAGCGGAGTAACCAGAAAATTATAGTATTGGCTCCTGCTCGAATAAAACGAGTAACATAAATAATAATAAAAAAAAAACGAATAAAACGAGTCAAATATCAAGAATAACAGAAAAATTTCTAAACAAAATTACAAAAGAAAATAAAAAGACTAAAAAAGGGCAGGCATTAGACCACATGTATTAACAGATGCTGTTAAAAATCTTAACTAAATGTGAAAAAAAGATTCAAGATGAGGCGAAGAAACATTTGAATTGCATTAAAAATTTTGAATCCTCAAAAGCCGTGAAAATACTGATGCCGTGATAAAATTTAATTAATTATACGCGCCGAAGGGCAAGTTTTCATTTTTGCCGTCTATTATTTCACACGATGGCTGTATCACCCATAAATGTAATAAAAACCATAAATGTAATACCAACCATAAATGTAATACAAATTGACCATAAATGTAATACTAACCATAAATGTAATAACTTTTAACCACAAATGTAATAAATCCACTAACCATAAATGTAATAAAATTTGCCCATAAATGTAATAAACTGAACAACCATAAATGTAATAAGGCTTAACCATATATGTAATAAACTGACCGTACGACTTCCAAGTCGTCATTCCAACTTGTCATTCTCTTTGTGCACTTCTTACTTCAGGACACGGGACTTGTTCATCAAGTTAGTATTTTAAACCAGAGACCAAAACCCAAGAAGCTATAGTTATGGTCTGCGAACATTTAGAAAGTACCCAAAGTATGATTAAAAAGTCTATATACCAGAGCGTTTGAAGTACTGGGGGTTTATGACATTCCATCCATTTGAAGGAGCTTGCAGTTCTCTTTGAGTCAAGACGAATTCAGTCAAACATCACATTACAAGGAATACGCCTGTTTTATTTTTTTTATATTTTCCCATATATCCTCCCGGATTTGCAAAATTGTACTCTCCGCTTTCGCGCGTGCATGCGTCCGCGCTGACGTTATCCGGCCTTCAAGTCAATGTTACGCAAGGTGGTAGGGTGGGGAAGGGGGAGGGGGTTGGATGTTCCCTATTGGAGCCAGAATAATCAACAGAGATAGGAGCCTTGTCGGGCTAAAACTGCTAAACAAAATAATGTTGACCTTTTTGGAGCCGTTTTTGTTTCTTTCTGGATAAAATTTACTGTAACCGTGAATTTTTTAGTGTTAAAATACCTAACAATTAACTGTTTCATGTTACAGAGCCAAAACATTAAGTGGTTATCGGGGTACCCCCATTCAGACCTTTGAATAACTTTGGCATGGACGCACGGAAACGCGAAGGCACATAAACATTCAATCCGGAGAGTACAATTTCGCAATTCTGAGTAGATATATATACCGCAATATAGTAGAGTCCTCGTTTAGGATTGCACACGAAGAAATGGTATTTTTATTGCTTTGAGGGGTCACAAAGAGCTTGAGCCAGGCCTTTAGGGATATAATCGAACAGTCAATTTCTCGAAAAGTTTGTGGCCCCTTACTTGGAAGTCGTACGGTCAGTTTATTACATATATGGTTAAGCCTTATTACATTTATGGTTGTTCAGTTTATTACATTTATGGGCAAATTTCATTACATTTATGGTTAGTGGATTTATTACATTTGTGGTTAAAAGTTATTACATTTATGGTTAGTATTACATTTATGGTCAATTTGTATTACATTTATGGTTGGTATTACATTTATGGTTTTTATTACATTTATGGGTGATACACGCGACTTTGCCGGCTCAACTGTACACGGATGAAAATGGACACAATTTTTTCTATTAAATGAAGAGCATCTTCAAAGTATTCCGGCTCAAAAATTCTCTGGCTTCCAGCCCTTTTTTTAAAAGCAGTTATGAAAAATCATTGCGTGACAGACGTAGCAGTTTTCCAAAAAAAAATAATAATTGCTTGGACGTGTCAAAAAAATCACCGGTTTCGCAAACCAGTACTCAAACGCTTGAATAACACAAAAATATATATTTCACGCTTAAGAGAATTGAGGGTATTAGATAAAATTTAAAATAAAAGAGTGATTTAATAGCTTCTGCCGAGTAAACATCAAGGGTGCGTGATTTGAATCCTGGCCAAGAAAGTGGCGGAGTAGGTCTGGAACGATTTACCGACAAGACTACTACTACTACTACTACGACGAAAAAATTCCGGGCGATTTATGAACCGGGCCGGCCCAGTCTCCCCGCCCGGTTAATAAAGATGGTAAATTTTGAGCCCGGTGATAAATAATAAAGATTAATTTTTCAACAATGACACAAGCATTTATTTACCATCTTTATTATTTACTAATTTCTTGTTGTATAAAAAAGATGGTAAATAAATGCTTGTGTCATTATTGAAAAATTAATCTTCATTATTTATCACCGGGCTCAAAATTTACCATCTTTATTATTTACTACAAACCTGATGATTTCGACATTGCTGATCCTAGCAGTATGCAGGACGTGTGTCACATATCAACCTAGCAAATGGCCCAGCTCACCACGAGTCTCTCGTAGCTCACTTGGTTAGAGCGCCCAACCGGTACCTGGGAGGCCATGGGTTCGATTCCCGTTGGGGACTCAGAATCTTTCTTTGTCCCATGCTCATGTCATTTTTGAAAAATTAATCTTCATTTCATGTATACAATTAGAAAAGTGGCACACTTGTGTACCAGAGTTTAACATTTTACCTTTAAGTATTTGCTCACTGCACGAGGGACTTGGTTTCGTTTGTAAAAATCATTACCGGCCTTAAAGGAAAGAAATAAATGTAAGGTATACTAATAGTAAGAAAAAATTTTATATACGGAAAATTAAAGATGGTAACGATGGCAAGAACTGTCTGATGTACCTCTCTTTCAGAGTTGGCCACTTTTAACAGCTGTTCGAATGTTGCCTGTTTTCTTTCTTCCTACAAACAACAATTATTTCTGTATTAACATGAATGTTTATTAAACATTAAGTTAACACACTGCCATTGGCCTTTTTTCTCGTACATTTCTCATTTACAATGCCCTTTGTTCTTGGCGCAAGCTGCAAGTGTGACTCAAGTGTAACGCAACAACTTCTCAACACTAAAATTTTTATAATGACTGTAATTAGTACATTTAGGCCAAAAGTACTACATGTGCACACTACTTTTTCCTCTGTTTGTAGTTTGTAACCTAGTTTCCATTTGCCTCAAAAGTTTGAAGCTGTTGTTTTGTTGATTCTAGAACATGTCACACTCAAACACAAGCTGGCTACTTCTTCTAAATTCCATCATGCTAATTGGAAACAGAGCAATTGAAATAATTACTACAACTATGCAAAGTAAAACCCACATATTGAAGAGGGATTTTTAGAAAATCATATTGTAATCCATCAAATATTTTTCAGGCATGTTATTGGTCTAAACATGTCACGCGATACAGCCAAAACTACGGAATATTTAACAAGAAGAAGCTCTTAGAGCTTAAAACCGCACTGGTTATGTGACCACCCTAATTCTGGATAATAAAGGAAACTGTTCAGTGGAAAGGGTAGCAGCATGTTTTGATTAATGCCGACTTAGACACAAGCTGCAAATATTGATTTCAAAATGCATGGCTTTTAGCCAGGCACCTAAAAATATCCCCCATTTGCCTAAAATTGAAAACACGCCCAATGACAATGTTTCCCAGTTTCTCTATTGCTAGTATTATTTTTGAGCCTCTTTAACACACCAAAATTCCCCGCCCCCCCCTTTCGTGTTGTAGGCGGGTTGTTAAAATGTAGCGACTGACCAACAAAATGATAACTTACAAAGCACCTTCTGTGACCTTTTACTGTTGACTAGTTCCAGCCGTAGATGTTTATTTTTCATATATGCAAATGCTCGCTGGACAAATTTCAACGATCCTGTCCCGTGAAGCCAGACAATTTATTAAATCAGCAATGCCTCCAGTGTTTTATCGAATTTCTGTTTAAAACACTGAATTACTCTTCCAGGAATGGAATATTGAAGCAAAGAATTAAACCAAATTTGAGAAGAACGCTTGAGCTGTTCTTAGCAGAGTGGGAATTCCCCTGGATGACGTAAACCTTTCAAGTCAGGGCATGTTTGTCTTGTTAATTTTCCTTTAGATCTCTGAAATCATTTTAATGACACAACAAGAAAAGACATTTCGCTTAAAAATCGAACATTTCCCACTAAACATTCTAAGTAAAGAAGAAAGGATTCTGGAAGTCTCGATTAGTAACTGATTGCATGACGAGAACTCTGACCGATGATATTCAATACCTTGTGAAAGTGAAAGTTACAACGTCAGCACATTCCTTGACACAAACGTAATTGTATTTACAGTACAAATTCTAGCCTGCTGAAACATATTTCTCTTTTATTGAATGAGTATTTAGTATTTTCTTGCGATCAGATGCTCAAAAATTAAACATAAAACAAAACTACAAAAAAAAAACGGTTAAAGAAAAAGAACCGCGCAGTGCAGTTAACTAAATGCGTAATTCAAAGAACAGCCGATGAGTGGGCTGAGTGGGAGTATGGGTCTTGTCACTGACAAGATGGAACCACGAGCAGAGCAAGAACCGCGTGCATGGTTAATTATTCCATGAGTCCACGTTAGATAGTGGTAAATACAGTAAAACCCGCGAGTAAGAACCTATTGTTTTTTAGATTAGCCTTAATAGGTTCTTACATAAAAGGTTATTAACACAAATTTAGACCGACCAGTTGACACAATCAAGAGTTGATTTTTTTAGTAAAGGAAGTTTTCAATCATTTGAATCGTTGTGTTTTACGTTAACTTTCGTTAATTTGAGAGTTTTAAAGCAGCAAACGTGATTCTTTTACTTTTCGTGCAAACTTATGTAGCATGAGTCTAATTTAATTAAGTAGGAAGAGTCTACAAGAATCCTGCCGCATTGAAAATCACACGGCATTAGGCTTAGATATCATTTAACTTTCGTTGGTTTGATTTTCAGTTGGGTATGGGTCGCACTTGGGAAAAGTTTTCATCTTTGCTGGTTAAAAAAAGAAAAAAACTTCTTAGACGTCAAAACAGCAAATGTGATACTTTTCCCTTATCTGTGAAAACAAATGTAACATGACACGTTTGTTTTTCTCCTAAACTTTTGTAACGCAACACTTGTTTTTGCCGAAAACATATGTAACTTATTCATTTCTCGGGTAAACAGGGCGACATCGATTGAAGTTGTTTTGCTTTAATTAATAAAACTAATTATAACACAGATATTATCCATAAATCCACGCAATTGATATTACCAATACTACTGACTGGTACATGTACTACGATTTCCAGTTGAGTGCGACGCGAACAAAGTTTGGTGACGAGGTTTCAACATAACAACGGCATTGTTGTCATGGGCAAACTTCTCTGTTTCCATTGGTAACTGTCGTAAACAGGTACTGACCGCCATTGTTCTTTTATACAAGGAGGACCTCTCGGGAAACAGAGCAATTTTTTGATTGGCTAATTTTGATCCAAGATGGCGTCAGTTTTAATTAAGTAATTTTGTGATTGGCTAATTTTTTGAAATTTCGATCCGAAATGGTGTTAGCTTTTGTCAGCTTTACGAAGCGCCAAATGTTCCTCATTTCAGTGCGTGAATTATTCATTTTGCACTTGAGAAAGATATATTATTTAAAGCTGAAGGAATTCTTAAAGCTGCTAGAAAATTCCTGGAGTTGGAAAACGATTTAATTTCAGTTGAACGGTAACTCTAACGATGAAGGTAAAGTGACGCACGTTGAACATAACATCAACTCTCAACACAGATCTGTTACCGTCGATATAAAACAGCTAAGGCATAATATATTTCGTTATTTGTTTCTTTTATCGTTATCTCTGTGTATATATTTTTTATTTGAAAGCGTAATAAAGTGTTGCTGACGATATTTGTAGTGTTTGTATTTATTTAAGCATCGAGATTGTCGAGCAAGACAGTTACAAACGCATATTTGTTACCAATGGTAACAGAGAAGTTTGCCCTTGACAACAATGCCGTTGTTATGTTGAAACCTCGTCAGCAAACTTTGTTCGCGTCGCACTCAACTGGAAATCGTAGTATTTCCTTACAGACGGAGCTACTTGGAACAAAAGGCAAAAAAAAAAAACGCCACTAAAGGAGGATCCTATTCCTAACTTTTTTAGCTACACTTCTGAAAAGAGATTCCGTCAAGCTAGTATTGAGCTAGCAATCGTTTTAAAAATCAGGCACATATCACTGAACATGAGTGACCACGAGCCGATCGGCGAATGGTTTGCGATGGCTTTATTTATATTTTCCACGTAGAATAACAAACCTCTGGCGCCCGGGATGGTAGAGTCGCAAAGTTTTACGTTTACGAAAACTGCAAAAAGGAAGGAAAATAAAGATACTTTAAACTCTGATCGGGCGAAACTATTTGTACTCAGGTGAAATCAAAACACAAATTATAATATTTGCGAAGCTAAGGCCATCAAAGTTACGACGATGGTCAATGAAACTTCTACACTACTCTAATTTGATATCTGTCTGACCGAAATTCAATGAAGAAAAATCTCTTTTAAGCTCTGTAGCCAATGTAGAAATGTGAGCGAAAATAAAACATCTGAGTTGCCGTGCATGCATTTTATCCAGTTTCATCCGGTTAACAAACGCAGAAGACTTGAAATTAAAGACAGCTAGTGAAGATTATGCCTCACAGAAATCGTTAAATATGTGTTTTCATACAAAAAAGTTAAAATTTGACCAAATTTCTACATGCATAAAATGTCACACAAAGTGATTTTTTTATCATCATGTTTGTCAGTCGCTACATTTTAATCGCCTTTTGTAATACGGAAAGAAGGGCAAAATTTTGAACTGTTAAAGAGGTTCAAAAATAATACTAACAGTATAGAAACTGCGAAACATTGTCATTGGGCCAGTTCTCAGTTTTATGCAAATGAGGAATACTGTCGAAATTCTCACGGATACTTAGCGTGAAGCCAGACGTACATGTAATGATATCAATATTTGGGGTTTGCATCGAAAGCGGGTGTTTTTAAGGGCGGACCATAATTTCTTTGAGGCAGGTTAGGGTGAGGGGGATTGGGATGCCGGGAACCAGTGGTCAACTTTTTTGGCACCGTCAGGTTATTGAAATTTTTATTTATTTATTCCTTTTAAATTTTTCCCATTTCACCTTCAAGCTGTGTAATATTTTTTACTTATCCTCTCGGCCAGGCAAGTCACGCAATGTTTAAAAGCTACAAATCAGTTACAAATGGGAAATATGTTCAGTGTGAAATATTCAATTTATGATTTTATGCCATGAAAGAAAAAGATGTTTTAGTGGGCCAGAATTTACATTTATTAAAGTACCATTATGTTTGTGTTGTGGAATGTGCTGGCGTTGCACTTTCACTTTCACATGATCGGCCAGAATCACACAATGTTTTAAACGCTTTAAATCTGCTACAAAAGGAAACCCTTAACAAATCCTTTGAACTTAACCTAGCATGTTAAGTGTGAAATGTTCGATTTTTTAGCGTTATCTAATTTACAGGATAATTTCAGAAATCTGAAGAAAAAAAACACCGAGACAAACATGCCCTGACTTGATACGTTTACGCCATTGGCAATGGAACTAGTCAACCATGAAATGTCACACAAGGTGTTTTCTTACCGTTTTGTTTGTCACCTCGCAACATTTTTTGGGATGGGGGGGGGGGGGTGTATTTTTTATCCCCCCACAACATTCCTCTAGGGTGATCAGGTGACCAGCTGATCACGTGACCAGCGCAGTTTTAAGCTCTAAGAGCTTCTTGTTTTGTTTGCAAGCAAACTTTGTGCAAAAAAGTAACTCCATGGGCCGAAATACACAAATAGCTCAACCCATGGCATAAACCATCCCATCAGGACAATCACCCAGTTTCACCCCAAGCCACCCCATAAATTGAAAAAAATAACTCCTGCACGCTTAGCGTGCCTATGTTTAGGATGAGTTGGTACCATAAAATAGAAGCTGCAAGTTGTAGGATTTCCGAGAAAATCCACCCCAACTTGAATTGGTGTAATTAATTGGGTTTTTGTCTTGCATTGCATGTAGCCCTTACGTCGCGTAGAATTTGTTGGTCATTATACCACTGATAGAAAAATTGCAATGTTTTACTTTTTTTTCTCGAGTTGGTAGGATACCGGTAAGTTGGTAGCCTAGAATAAAAGCTACAAGTTGTAGGATTTCCGAGAAAATCCACCACGACTTGAATTGGTGTAATTTAATTACGGTAGTTTTTTTGTCTGCACTCGTCTAAAAAATTGTTTTACATCGCGGAGAATTTATTGGTGATTTTACCACTGAAACAAAAATTGCAATGTTTTACTTTTTTCTCGAGTTGTCTCCTACAAATAAAACAACTACAACCCACCATTAAAGTCGCATTTGTGAACTGACAAGTGGCTTGCGTGCAGGTTCCGTATTAAGGTATCTCTGTATTAAAATATTTACCTTTGAGTAAAAGTTCAAAAAGTTCAAAAGGTTCAATTTAAACCTTCGAGGACCAAACAGTATTAAAAACAGAATGTCCATCTCCTGGTAACAAATACTTTCTGTTTTTGTGGGCTAAACTTAGAAATTGTTGCAGCTACACCAGTCACGATTGCCAAAATGCGATTGTGTAGGGCCGTCGGCGTCGCATTCCACTTTTACCGGTTGATCTTGAAGCTTCTTGATGAGCAATCGGCTCGAGTCAACTCCTTCCTCAAAGGACATGTCGTATTGTGGGCAGGTTTATGGCTCCATCTGACTTGATTTCTGGGACAAGCGCAACTCGCTTTTGCTGTTCACTAAACCCCACTTAATCCTTGACTAATGCAACGTCATAGCCTCGCTTTCATGATGGAAAAAAAAGATGGCCGCTCGCGGCAGCAAAATGACTATTTTGCCGTCCCGATTATTGACAACAAATTGGATGTCAAAGCAAATAATTACTATTTTTAGTAATTTCATCGTATGAACTTTCATTTAAGGTAAAACCCTTTACTTTGTCTGTACATCTTGGAAAATTGTGACACAGGAAGATCCAAAGCAATAGCTTTTCTGGAAATTGTACGTCAAACAAATCAAGGATTACATTTTACTTGTTTACAGCTCCACAGCTGTCATCAAGACAGCTATATTATGCTGAAACGAAACTGCGCTCAGATTAAGAAACTTAACTGAAACGCTGAGCCTAATTTTATGTCAAACACTGAATGAAATATATCAGTTTCCGATTCTCTCAGAAATTATTTGCAGCATTTATTCTTCAACCAGTCACTCTTGTTGTGTATATAAAGCTTGTCAATTTTGCTGTTTTCAGCCATTTTTCTGATGGAACTTTTGCTCCGCAAGAAAAAGTTTAAGCTGTGCGGCATATGCCACACTCATTTTCCATATTAAGTCAAACAGAGGTATATTGGCTGATAACCCGAGCTCAGTGAACCAATCAAAAAGCTAGAAATGCAATATATCCGAGGTTAAGAATTAAAAGATGATATCCCCAAGTATTATTTCCCAGTTTTTAAACTTTGCAAGTTATATTTACATGCTTAGTTTTCATCTCCAGTAAATTGCTCTATTGAATAGAGCTCAACATTTTGAACAGACCAACAATATTTTGAACGCTGACAGAATTACTTTGATGTTTAAAAGCTTTATGAAAAGGTATCCTAAAATGATCGGCCTTGGGAAAAAAATTGAAGGATAACAAACACAATAACCTCCATTTCGCTTTTAATTAAAATATGTCCTGAAATTTGTCCCTGTACATTATCTGTTCCTCTAAGGTCAAAGTTTTCTTTGAGCTTGTCTCTTGGAAAAACTGCTCACTTCTTGGAACAGATAATGTCTGCGAACAAGTATCAGTACATTTTTCGTACCAATTAAATGATAATAATTTTAATAATAATTTATTTCTGGCGCATTACATTACGCATTACATTGGTGCATTACAAATGCAGGTTATTGCTTATATAGCCAGTGGATCCCAACTCTGGGCAGGATAAAGACAGAGACCCTGTATTGGTTTAATCACATCAGATGAGAGTTCCCAGCTGGTATCAACATTACTAGAAAAGGAAGGATGGTTATAAAAAAATGAGACACAAACTCTGGGTTTTTTTACACTAACCTCTGTAAATGCTTCAAAGTCATCAGCTGCCTTGTGGTCAATATAGTTGAGTAATTCCACTTCATAAAGCACTGTCATAAAAGGTTCAAGAAAGGTTAGCTTGGGGACTGGAACTTTTTGTAAAACAATTTTTTCAAGATAACTTACAAAATATCTTATTTTGCGGCCGCAAAATACGAAATGTGGCAGAGTTTTATTATTTTATCAAGACAGTTGTAACTTCCAGCAATGCCACTGCTTTTCCGGCGGCGAATTATGAGTCAACGGTCGAAGAAAATCAGCACCAAACGTCAACTTGCAACGACGGTTACTCCGGAACGAAAGTAAGGAAAAAGGCCTACAACAGAACCAGATAAACATTAAACGGAGCGGGGCAATTCAAGGAAGTCGCTGCAGTTTTCTGTCGAAAGTGCAATTGAGGAAATCGAAGACACGGCTGAAGGCAAAAAGGCGACAAAGGATGAAGATCAAGATCATTGCTCGATAATTTGGACGTCAGCCGCAGGGTAGCTCAATAATTCCAAATCCTGGAGCTGATCTTCGATAATGCTCTTCAGTGGCGAAATAACGAGAATCGCTGCATTATCGCACTGATTTTCGTTTAATAGTTTGTGGTTCTTTGCACGCACAAACATTTGATAAATCAAACTCTTCCCGTAACCAGTAGGCAAAACCGCCAGGACATCTCTACTGAGTAGAAGAGCCCTGACAGCAGATTCTTGCTCCGGTTTTAAGACAATATTCCATTAGCATAATTTAAGTCTCTTAAAGCAAATGCTAATACGTCCATGGAACAAGGTTGTTCCGCCACCATCTTAGTTGTTTGTGAAATAAAATTTTGCGGCCACCAGCGCCCGCAGAAATGAACAAAAGGGGGTTCTTAGAGCAGGCTTCCCTTCCCTTCTCGCCCCCACTCCCCCTCTGTTTTTTCCCTCTCTTTCTCTCTCTCTTCCCAACTCCCCCTCCCTCCCCTTTCGATGCCTGCTACGCAGGCTAGGGGAGGGGGTTGACCATTATGTTTTTCTTTTGTTTGGAAGGGGGTCAACATGTTTTGGCTTTGTCTATAATGAATCTTGCCAGCCCACCCCCTGGCATAAATAATGAATGGTCCCTAACATCACATTTCACCATACTGAAGAAGAGTTTAAAGCCTGAAACGTTTGCATGTTTTTTGACACTACAAATTCAGGGGTTTCATTAACGGCCAGCCACTGGGCAAATTGAGCCGCTGGGAACAAGACTTTGTCTGGCTGTTTTAACATCTGAACCACAGGCAGCCCAAGCTCTCTATCAGATTATCTTTGGACGCAACTCTTGCTTATAAGCGGTGTGGTGTTAGAAAGATTCTTTTTATAAGGATTTGTATGGGAATGCAACGGTTTTGCTTTAAAAGTAAAAAGATTAACGCAACTTAAAATTAACTTGAACTTTTAAAATTAACATTAATTTTCTATAATAATTGCAATATTGTTGTTTTGTTGAAAAGAAAAATGAAACTCAGAGACTCAAAGGGTAGTGCAGAATGCAATATGGCCAATCAATTGACATTGTTATAATAATTACCGGTAATGATTGAGAATACATACAATGAGTACACTTTTTCAGTTTAAAGCGCTGTTTCATGTTTTCTTGTAAGATGTTGAACGACTGATCGTGATACATTTTGATTTTGACATGAAGCAAATCACAAAATCATGTGAAAGCCCATATACAGGATAAGGATTTCCTTGAAGCAAATCACAAAATCATTTGACAGCCCATATACCGGAGAAGGATTTCCTTTAGTAAAAGGTCACACACACGGCCGATCAATCAATGTAAAATGAAGGTGTGTTAAGGAAGCCGGCTTCCCGGGCCGGCTTTTTCCAGGTCATGCTCCTCCCACAGTCTGGTGAACACGTCACACGCTCACTCAAGCATGAAGCCGAGAAGCACGTAGTGTGAAGATTTCTTTCACGAAAGCATGTTCAAACACTAAAGAGTTTTTCGCTTTCACACGAAGCCCCTCTCAGGCAGAGATTTTACAAAATGATACGGAAGTTAGTCAACTGATGAAGAACAAATCAAAGGAAAGGAAGTGTCGGATGTAACATGATACCTTTGTTTTTCTCTTAGACTGCTGTGATGCCTTACAGTCTCATTTTAATTCTACAAGAATTCTACCGCATTGAAAAGCACACCATGTTAGGCTTTGATACAAAATTTCTTAACACGTCACTCTCTGTTATTTTAATTTTCGTTAGTTTCAATTCAGTTTGACATTGAAACAGCAAACGTGATATTTGTGCTTTCCGTGCAAAGGTTTGTAACATTATACCTTGTTTTTCTCTTAGACTGCTGTGATGCCTTAAAGTCTAATTAAATTAACGCCACGGATTCTACAAGAATTCTACCGCATTGAAATACACATCACGTTAGGCTTTGATACAAAATTTCTAAACACGTCCTGCTATTTTAATTTTCATTAGTTTGAATTTCCGTTTGATATTGAAACAGCAAACAAGATAATTTTCCTTTTCCTTGAAAACGAATTTAACATGATACCGTTGTTTTTGTCGAAAACGGATGTAACGTGATGACATGGTAACGTGATTTATTTTCTGCAAACAGGGCGACATCGATTATAATACAGATATTATCGATTAATTAAAGAATTCGGTTTTTCTGAATTATGAGATGTTACAACAGATCATCTTTTCTAAGAAAACAGCGTTGCCATAACAATAATTATTTCACATGAACTGCTGTGACGCCTTAGTGTCTAATTCAATTAATTTGCGGTTTAACTTAGCGCCACGGAGTCTACAGGAATCCTTCCGCAGGAAGAATTACGTGATGTTCATGACGTCTATTAATCTGCGCATGCGTTTAGCACAAAGAATTTTCTTCCAGAAAGAATAGTACCACAAGGAGAGCATAGTGCTTTTTGAAACAAATATATACCTTTGAGCTCTTCAATTGTGTCGTAAATAGACTTCACATTCTACCAACCACGGTCTGTTGCTCCCCACCCCCTACCCCCTTACAGAAATAATTAATTAATTGATATTAATTAATTAATTGGTGATTAAAAGTTTACACCATAGTGCTTTAGCGCCTGAGGGGTTTAGCAGACGACAACCCACCAAACCATCACAATAGTGCATTCCGCACT
>NW_027558045.1:0-13842 GCF_052425735.1 Oculina patagonica
AAACTAGAAATGCAGATTATCAGAGAACAGGTCTAATTTTCTAGAGGCCTTAAAACACTTGCACGCATTGCATGCCTATGTTAACAGGAATTGAGTGAAATTCACTTCGCTTACAACAACTCTTTTCCTAGCCTGAATTTCAGACATCCCTCTGTGCTCGCCTGCTTGCCAGAAGGGACGTCTGAACACATTTGAGCCTAATGCCGTCCGGTGACGTCACTACCCGAAAACCGGGTAGTGATTTTGATTGGTTGATTTAAAAATTATTTGCATAATTATGTGAAATTATGACTGAATTTTACCGCGCGAGGATTGTAATTTGAAAACGTTTGGAAAGAGTTCGAAAGAGTTCACCTTCCCAGAAATGAATTTATTAGTTATTTACCTTGAGTTTATTACTTTATTAGTTTACCTACGGATGAAGAATAGTAATGGAAATCGGTAGGTTTTAAGTTGGCGGCATTCGTCACTTCGACATGCAGTGTTTTGCCAAATTTATATATGTATTCTTGTTTTGTCAACAAAGCCGCTCGACGCTTATGTCCTGCAGCCTCGATGAGCCAGTGATTTCTGAACTCAGTGCCCACAGTCAAGTAGGATATTTTTGTATTGAATTCCGTTTCTTGATGCCTCTGTAACCGTACTCACGAGTGTGTTGTATTTGTCCGCTGCGTAACATATTATATTTTGATCGCTAGATAAGCTTAAAGCAAATCAGTTTAGATTAAATCGGTTCCGTAAAAGAATATAGCCTGCAGTCGATTAAAATCTCATTCATTTGTCTCAAGTTTTCAATAGTTTACTATTAAAACAATTTTATACCCTGTAATCCTTTATTGAAGCGATTTTTCTTTCACAATTTCATGGCCTCCACAGAAACTTTTCCGCATGAATTAAAACCAAAGTGTAGTGACGTCACCGGACGGCATTAGGCTCAAATGTGTTCAGACGTCCCTTCTGGCAAGCAGGCGAGCACAGAGGGATGTCTGAAATTCAGGCTACTCTTTTCCGAGTTAAAAACCAATAACTTACTTATCGTAACTTTATCGTTTTCTCCCAGCATAATGTTGTTTGGTGTAAGGTCTCTGTGGACGATGTGTTTCTCTTTGTGAATATAACGTAGTCCTAGCACGATCTAAAGCGAAAAAGAAGCAGATATAAAACAAACAAACGAACGAACGAACGAACACACACACACTAACATCATAAACGAACTAATAACAATGATAAATTAAAGAAGCTTACAAAAAAGGGAAAATTACAAACCATCAAAGCCTAATTAATGTACCTGTATGAAAATATGCCATATTCTATCTTCGGAAAATCTTGTTCCCTTTTCCTTTAAGGAATTAAAATGCTCTCCGAGAGGTGCTCCTTCGATTAATTCCATAACTACATACAGCTTGTCCTCTGCAACAAAAAAGACAACGCTTTACCTAAAGCTGACAATGTGGACAATTATTGGACGATTGGTTAAACGTATTTGAATGCGCTCAACGTAGAAAGTTAAAAAACACAGATCTTTTTTTAACTTCAATCCGAGAAATTGGAACGACAACTGAATGCAAAGTCACTTACTTTCTTGAAAGGCCTTGTGGTACTTGACTACATTTGGATGTCTTAGCTGAAAGGAAAGGAAAATATAAACATTCAATGCCAACCTAGAGTCAAAGCTACAATCCGAGACAAAAGTCTTGGGACACTTCACCGTTTTGACAACCCCCCCCCCCCCCCCCACGCCCCCCATCCCATGTTTTGGGAGAGAAGGTGAGAATTGAACAATGACAGTCGATGCCTGTTTTTCCCTTGCTAACAATTTAACATTCTCACCTGTTCTTTCATGATAGTTGTTTCGTTAACAATTTCGCCGACGCTCTTTCCTCTCTCTTTGGCCGTCTTTCCAAGAGCAGGATTGTGGACCGACATCTAAAAAGGTAAAAATTCCAACGTTACCTCAAAACTTCCTGTGAGTTCATGGATTCATTAACTTAGCACGAGGGCCATACTGCGGTTGGGGGAACAAGTGCCAGTTGATTGCGACATCACCTCTCCGAGAAGTGACTGAGCCCGCGGTTTTCGTCCCAGAAGTTGCTAAGCAACATGACATATTTATACGCGCGATCATGTGCGACGGCTATCGGAGTACTCATGAGCGCTCGCGCTAGTTTTTGATTGGATAAAATAATTCGGAAATTCTTCGAGTGCTTCAACGAAGATTTGCCAAATCTGGCACTTATTCCCCCCCGGATGAGAGAGAAAGATGGATGGAGATATTTCCTTAATGTGATACCGTCAACAGCAATGTGCTCTGCAAAATGGGCGAGAACGACATTCAAAAACTGGTTAAGACGGAATCCACTAGGAAGTCGAGTAATATTTATTAAAGTTGGACAAAAATCAAGTACCAGAATAATTTAAATCCTATTGCGTTATTTCCTACCCTTAATAAAAGGTAAAGATGTAAGTAATTATCCGTGATAACACCAACAATTTCTTATCAGAGTCTGAGAAAATGAATTTCAAAGTTCACAAGGTATAGGCAAAATCTCACGTGTAGCCATTTTGTAAATTCGTCTTAAGCGATTTAGTGGAATTCAGCGGAACTTCGAAATTTGTTTTCGATGTTTGGTGTTGTTAGAAAAGATTTCTTTTGATAAGATATTTGAAGCAGTATCAAAAAAAAGGTTGCAATAAGGTGGGAATAATTCTGGTACAACAATTTCTTATCAGAGTCTGAGAAAATGATATTCAAAGTTCACAAGCTATGGGCAAAAGCTCACATCTTTTAAGCGATTCATGGGAATTCAGTGGAACTTCGAAATTTGTTTTCGATGTTTGGTGTTGTTAGAAAAGATTTCTTTCGATAATATATTTGAAGCAGTAACACAAAAGCTTGCATTCAGGTGTAAATAGTTTTGGTACATAATTTTGTCCAATAACTACTCCAAGTCCTGGCGGATTTCCTCTTAAGTCCTTTCTACTTTTTCAATAATCAAAGTAAGGAAAACAGTTTACTTAGTCCTATACCTCTTTCATGGCAAGGAAGCTTTGACCATTCTTCTTTCTAACCTATAAGAGTTAAACAAAAGGAGAGAAAATATTAATCACAAATGAACGGCAAAGTTTTTCGGAAAAATATACAATCATTACTTTCTAGACATTCGAACTCATCAAATTAAAAATTATATACTAAAATGTGGACAAATTAGTCAGGAGAACTTAATCAAATGTTAAGGTAATGTTCCCATTTCTTGGCATTAGGATAAAGCAAACTAATGGTATTTTTTTAAAACTCACCTTGTACACACTCCCGAATGCACCTGATCCTAGAAGTTCTAGTACTTCATATAAGCCAACGGAATGACTAGGAGCTTTATTCTGATTGGTTGTTAAAATGTTGTTCCTGATCACTGAGATGTCTTCCTCCTTGTGGGGAAAATGTGCAAGAAAAAAAAAACGCTCAAGTTATTTATGGGAGGCGCGGTTGCCTAATGGTTAGTGCGCCGGATTGCAGATCGAGCTGTCTGGGTTCGAGACCTGGCCTGGGCACTTCGTTGTGTTCTTAGGCAAGACACGTTACTCTCATAGTGCGTCTCTTCACCCAGTTGTATTGGAAACCGGCGAATTTACTACTTGGGGGGTAACCCTGCGATGGACTAGCATCCCATCCAGGGGGGAGTAGAAATACTCCTAGCCGCTTATTGCTACAGAAACCGGGATAGCTCCGGCCTGATGAGCCACTTGGCTCGACCGCAGGCTTTACCTTTACTACCATGTTATATACTAACCCCTGGTGTTGGGCCCTACTCTGTCGTTTTTCAGTCGTTTTACTGTAACTAAACTCCCCATAAGACGGAAAACTCTCTAAGACGGACAATTAAAACCAGTCCCGACGGTGTCCGTTTTAGAGAGAGTTGACTGTACACGTATTTAGTTCTGGATGTTTTTTCCTTTCTCTTGGTCACTGTCTCTCAGTCTGTGCAACAGCTATTTGAGTAGCCCATCGTTAAAGATTGCATGAATTCAAGTAGTGCCTGGTAAGCTAGGATAGTTAGTTTGCAACGATAGAACAATACAAATAAAAAACTTACGAGAGGAGTTCAGATGGTCGAAACTGAGGCAAGTTTGAAGCAAATTGCAAATTATACGACTTGTTTTGTTTTGTTATTTTTTTAGCTGTTTACTCATTTACCGTTAAAGTAGAAATCTTGTCCACTAAAGGCTTGTAGGCGTTCAGTTCCCTGACGTAATGCCCGACGTCAATAAACTTCTCGAAGAGTTCAGGAGGAAACAACCTGCAAATTAAAGACAAATTGATGTCAATGTACAGACTCTCATTCTTCTTTAAAGTCATAGAATTGTTATAATACCTACAGAAATACTTGCTTTAAAAATATTGAGACAATTTCTCTGTCGAAGAGGGATGGCGCAACGCTAAACGTGTTGGATTAAAGACCGAGCGGTGGAGATTCAAACCCTTGACCGCGGTCAAACGACAGAAATATGCAAAAAATAAGAAACGTACTGCAAAGATAAGGTTTTAATTTTCACAGTTCAAAGTTCGATACATTACCAGTATCCTAAGGGTTTACTAAGTTTTTTGAAGCTTTACTAAAAAAGTTCTACGTGTTTGAAAAAAGCAATATGCGGACTTGTCGGCGCCATTTGTCAAAGCACTTTGGTTCGGATGTGGAACATTTAAGAAGTAAAAACACTCGTTTACCTGAGGAAATGGGATTATGCTTACACTCAGCAACTATTTTTATCTATCCTTGCTCATACTAACACTTCAATATGAACAAAAAACGCCGAAATGGAACGAAAAGCTGCCTGAGACGTTTGACCGCGGTGAATTCAAACCCTGGCCAGGGTCACTGTGTTCTCGTGTGAGTAGGACACTTCATTCCCAAAGTGCCTCTCTCCACCTAGGAGTGTCAATGGCTATTGGCGAAAACCTGACAACAAAATGCTGGTGGGGGAGAGAAGGGACCTCATGGGCTTGGCAGCTCATCGGGTAGGAAGGGGGGGGGGGGGGTGGAAGGGGAGGGTAGCAATGCACAGTGGTCGCTACATGCTACGGAGACCGGGATAAGTTCTCGCGATGTGTGTCCTAGCGCAGATTTTGCCTTTTTGCGTACATATACATTGACTTTCTCAGGGAAAGAGAAAAAAGTTAGAAGTCCTACGTTTTTATGTTGTTACCAGTAAGCTCTCGAGAAAGCGGTTTCTCGATACATGTGCACTAACACAAGAGGTTTTAAGCCAGACAAACCTTCAGTACATTAAAGAACTCACCTCTTAAAGAGTTGACGATTCCGCTCCATACTAAAAAGAAACCTGCAGAACAAAGAAACAAAACAGTTACTCTGTGCATAAGCGGCATATGAAACGCCTGTAAGAAGGTTTACTAGTTTCGAGTATTTTTGGAGAAAAAAAAAAACGTAATAGTGCGCTCCAGTGCGTTTTTTTGATAGCAAAAAGTAGATGTGGGCTGAAGTAAACGCGTCTTATTTTGGCGGGAAATAATGTCGTAGCCGTCATTATTATTAACTACGAGTTTCTGCCAAAATATGGTACTGACAAAAGTAAGTTCATACGTTTATGATCAAGAAATGGCATCAAACCATTCCAACAACTTACATAACCATATCAATTATGTAAAGGAAAATGTTGTGGGATATATATCTATGCTTGTTATTTTTCTGAAAACGTGTTGTAACATTAAACACTGCACACGTGGTTGTGTTCGGATTTAAATGTCTTCAATAACTAAAAAAGAAAGAGACTAACCTCAAAGCTCTGAAGGCGCTTTTCTGCAAAGGGAAACAAAAAACACTCAAGTCAACATAGGTCAGTCTAACATAGCAGCTAATACGCGTTGCGTGACATGAAGCGTTGCGTGACAAAAGCAAAAGAAAATTCCCAACCTACCTGCAGATGTTCTACTGTAGACGCTTCATCAGAAGACGATGATTCTTGTGGAAGAATCAATAAACCCAGCAGATAAATGCCATTGGACTAAAAACAAAGAAATGGATGGTAAAGAAATATTGCTAATCACTTATAGGGCAGGTTTGAAATGAAGAGTTGTAAACCAACAGTTTTCGAATGCATGTCGTAAAACCAAACCTAATTACTGGCCAGTCACAAAGGACAGAGGCAATTCAGTGAACCAATCAAAACTCAAAGCAAATACATGTACAGTGTTGTAGCCGGCACGAAGCACGGGAAATGAGTATTGGTTTTTCTTCTGATTGGCCGAGAAAGTGACGTGGGTCTTTTTTAACCAATCACTAAGCACAGTAATGCAAAACCGAAGCAAACGCGAATTACTTTTGACGCTCAAGGGAAAATCACCATAAAGAACTCAAAACCAAAGGTAATGGTAACTGGGTTGCTTTGAGTGACCATCATCGGATCATAGAGCTACCTAAAGAGAAGAAAATTACAATATATTCTACCAACCTGTACAATTTGTTGTCCGTTAGTGTCATTGACGACAAGTTCAGTCAGGGCAGAGCACACAGCTAAAGACAAATAAACACATGAAGGTTAATCAAGGTTGCAATTTCTAGTGCCTATTTCTGGCCTGCGGAATGTGTCTGAAAAAAAGAGGGGTAAAATGACCACTTTTATAGAAAGGGGTATTGCCTGCTACACGTCTTTAACAATTATGCTGTGAAATTGTGTGGGATATCGACTGATATGTAGCCGCCGCCGCCGTAGGCCAAGTTCGCTAATTCATTAGACGACATTCCGCAGGATTGATACTCTGGGTATTAGAGAACTTTTCGCGTGCGCGGAAGAATACTTCGCTTCGGCGGCCGAAGGCCGTCGCCACGAGCAGCGATGCCACGAGAAAAAACTACAGCGTCTGGCACCCAGGGAACAGGATTAAAGAGGCAGTATCGCCACAAAATCATGAAGGTGTTGTTATGAATTGTACTTTACAAGTCGAAAATTGTTAAAATGTGAATGGGTACAGACTGGTAGGAAAGGAGTGGCCTAAAACTTGAAAATGTCGGCCCGACGTTTTCAGGTTTGACGGTTTTACTTGGAAGAAAATTCTTAAAAACCATTGGTTACGGTTGGAAAATGATTTCATACCTTTCTTTTGTTGTTCAAAGGTTATTATTTTTGCTTAACAGTGAGGGCATGCGAAAACTTAGATTTCTTGTGACACTGTCCCTTTACGTTCGATGACTATGTTATTCAATACATTCTCGACAAAACGCATTTTACAGCTAGAAAAACTGTGGTTATGCAGCGCTTTCTAAGTGTCCGGACGAATCTTGGCAAACTACGTATATCGCAGGATACGGAAATGGTTTGTTACTCTTCTATTAAGAATAAGTTTAACTCACCAATTTTCAATGGCATTGTTTCTTCCATAGGCTCAGCTTCTGCCTGATTAAAAAGAAACACAAATGAAATTCAAATTTAGGCAGCTACGGGGAAACTAACATATCAAAGATTTCAACATAAATAAGAAAAATATAGGTGTACATCTAGTTATTAAAAGGAAGCTTAGATGCTTACATACAAATAAGCAGGAATGGCATTTACACAAAATAATAATAAGTACCTCAGCATTGATAGATGCTTTTGAACCTGAATCTGAATTTAGATATAAGGTATCACTGCTTGGCTTGCGATCTCTACAAAAAAACAAAGGTACATGTATTGCGTCACAACGATGAAATCACAATGCAGTAACAGGTATGAATAGAGCAGTTTTCACTTGAGTGTCGAAAGTAATCCGTGCATGCATTAGTTTTGTATTACTACGCTTAGTAATTGATTTAAAACTCTTGCGCCACTTTCTCAGACAATCAGAAGTATATAACCAAAACCGATCATGACTGGCTTGCGCATGTTTTCCTGCGTTTCGTGTCGGCTACATGTATTTGCTTTAAGTTTTGATTGGTTCACTGGATTGTCTCTGTTCTCTTTGATTGGCTCAAGTGATAACTTTGGTTTTGGTTTTACGACACTCAATTCAAAACTGCTCTAATTCGACTTAGATATTCTATGACTTGCAAAATTATTTGAACAGAAACAATCTTGCGATGGGGAATTGAAGGGAGGAAATCATCAGTGCGATTTAAAGTTGCTTACTGTAGGAGAGCCAGTAAAAGTGGGATTCCACCAAGAACTCTGATGTCATTGCTAGAATCAGCATCTTCCGCCAGTTGTACAATAATCCACACCTGTAGTACACAAAACAAAAACATGAGCATTCACTGAATGATAACTGATGTACATGTAAGCTGTGAAAAGTTATTGGTTGGTAAAAGGTTACATGCAACAAGAATTGAAAGCGGAAGGTTGTTCATAGGTTGCAATAATTGCCTCCAAGAACAGTAATCCTGCCTGCATACACTGTGCAAAGTAAAACGTATACCTGTACTTACCACATTCCACAATAGTTTGAGATTGTCACAGTGTAGCAAGCTGGAGAAAACATGAACACAGTCTTTAAGTTCAGCAGAAATGTCATTTGATTAAATAATTACATCAAATGTTCATAGAATTCCCCAATTAACTATCAGTTGATAGCAATAATCCTAGTTGACAACAATTTTCTCATAAGGGCTTGTACAGTGAAACCTCGATTTAATGAAGTGCCAAGGGACTGGGGAAATTTGTTCGTTATATCGAGGGTTCAATATATCTAAAACCTCGATATAACAAATTTGCGGATCAAAACAACCAAAATGTTTGTTATATCGAGGTATAGTTAGCACATATATTACAGTATTATACAAATGTCAAAAATGACATTTATATAATATCCACATTGATATGGAGATATGTCTTTCAAGAAGTTGTTATCCTTTTACAGGATTAAAGTATTTTCATCCTTGTTAGTCTGCTCTAAATTCATCTTTTGTCGCTAGTTAACTATAATTCGTTAAATCCATACTGTAACTTTGGCCGGGCTGAAGAATATAGTTTAATTGTTATACCGAGGACTTCGTTTAATGGGTTCCACTGTGCTTTCAATACGGCAAAACCACTGTTCATCCCACCCACCCACCTTTTGGGCCAAAACACCCACTCATGGACCTACTAGCTACATGCGCATGCACCCACGATATAATTACTGTACATACAGAATACAAGCATGTAAGTGCCCCCCAAACAAGAAAAAATAATAGCATGAATATAGAGAATGCTAACCTCAGACAAATTGGAATTCCATCAAAGACTTTCACTTGCTCTCTGATACTGCTGTCAGCACATAATATTCGGAGTAGTCCAGCTGCCAACCTAATTCAACATAATTATTAGCAGAAATTTTATATACCGTAAATGATCTAATAAACGCCCTCTCTCAAATAAACGCCCCGTATCTAATAAATGCCTCCCCTGGCGTGTAAAAATTGTATTAGACGCCCCTCTCTAATAAACGCCCCTTGTCCAATAGACGCCCCCACTGAGAATCGCCTCGAAAACCAAGGTAACGCACCATAAAGTGAAATCAGGCAATTTGTTTAGTTTTTACTTGTTTCAGACATCGAAGAGGACAACCATGCCAACATGTTTAACCCCGATGACAATGAAGACATCGATATCGAACTATGAACAACATCTGTAGGCTTTGAATTAGCACAGATTAGATTAGTCTCTCATTTGTACTCTGTTTTCTATCTTATTTCTCTAGGGAAACACACATCTTTTTTTTGTTTTGTTGACGTTGTTTCAGCAAAATTGAAATAAACGCCTCTCTCTAAAAAATGCCTCATATCTATTTAACACCCCCCTCAGGACCCTTAAAATTTAATAGACGCCCTGGGGGTTTATTAGATCTTTTACGGTACATGGCAGAAGACAGGTACATCAATAGCTCAAAAATGGCATAACTACTGACTTACGTTTTGGAAAGCATATCATATTCTTGCAAGATTCTCAATAGTATCTCAGTGCTGTTCAGTTCACCAATCAAGGCTCGAGGTCTTTCACTGATGTAGAAAAGAAAGCATAACAAGTCAATAAGGGGTGGAGTGTCAAGTCTCAGCATTGAATATAAACTACTGTCAGTAAAGATGAATTACAGTAGGCTGTTATTCTACTGGGTGGCTTAATGCACTTTACAGTATATGTAAATATGTACAGCTGACCTTTGAGCCAAGCCAATCAAGGCATACAGCGAACAGTGAAGTACCATGACATCGCTTGCTGACAAGAGGAGAACAAGGGCCTGTCAAACATAAAAACATCGATGACACAGAAGTTAGACTTTAGAAATGAATGACATGGGTGGTGAGGGTTTTAAATGATTGTACATTAAATGATCTTTCACTGAACAGTTTTTGCTGGATATATTTATAATTATGCCATTACTTCCATTACAAGTACTTGTAAACATGAGTACCGGTTAGTAAAATGTACTTGCATTCCCACATACCTTGTGAGTACAACATGCTACCAGCCACTCTCTCTGTTTAACATCTGCAGATAGTTTCTGACAAATGTCTGTAAAAGAGAGTACCGGTAATCAATTTTGACAATGAAGAGTAGCCAAGTACAGTCTTTTTGTTACACTGTGCAGATTGGTTACATTTCAACATACACACCAGTATCAAACATTGTAAAAAAATAAAATAAAATTTACCATCTTTATCATTTGTCACACACTTGACACTTTCTACACTGTAAATCCTAGTGCTCAGTATGCAGGACGTGTGTCACATATGAACCTAGTTAATGGCCCAGCTTGCCACAAGTCTCTGGTAACTCAGTTGGTTAGAGCACCCAACCGGTACCTCTGGGAGGCCATGGGTTCGATTCCCATCGGGAACTCAGAATTTTCTTTGTCCCACACTTGTGACATGTTGACCATTATTTTTATCTTTATCATTTATCCCATTGTGGTTGTTGTCTCAAGGAATTTTCCAAAAATTGATGACCAGACTTCATGTATAAATTATGTTCTGTAGTAACACTAGAAGTGATAATTATAATTCCAAAATAGCAAAAGAATACACAAAAACCTTGAAAATAAAAAGACTAATAAACATTTCTTAAAAAAATACACAAGGTGTTTACTTGTCATTTCCTTCAAAATGTCAACAGTAAATGGTTCTTCTCCATTCTCAAGGTAACTTTCTGTCAGTAGTTGTAACCGCTATTAATCAAAAAAGTACAATCAGTGTTAGGCTGATGAAGAGTTAAAATATATAGTTATTATATCCTCGACAAGCCAGGCAGACCAAGGTAAGAAGAGTGCTTACAGTGTGAAATAAATATTAAAATACAACTTAATAAGTTTTGTGGCTATGTTAAAATACAAAAATTTGAAATAACTTTATAATCAAGTTTTTAGTGTAAGGTAGCTTGGTCATGCTATCAACAATTTTGAAAACATATTATTAACACTTATATAAGGGCTAATGTACACAATATTTTATTATTTTGTACTGGTAATGCCTAGTAATAAAATTATTATTGCACCCAAATAATCAATACAACTTGACTAACCCAATAGCCAATCAGGTGCCAGAACCTCACAGATCGCTGAAATCGATGCCAGTGTCCAGGGGAAACTTTTTAGTCTAACATTACTGGATACCAAGTCTATAGAGTCTTACCTCTGAAAGAACTTTGACTCCACCAAGATTAAAAAACTCAACCTAAAGTTGAAAAGGAAAGGTTTATCAACAACATGGACAGTTAAAAAAAAATAAAATTACAATGTACCTCAGGTCTGATCTTAAATACAGTGTTCATGCATGTATACATTGCATGTTGTAGTTTATATTTATCTCTGGTTTAAATCTCAAATTCATTGCCATTGTCAGGGGAATAAAAATAAAACTGGTATGACCTGTACCTGTACAGGTCTGACTTTATTGGTACATGTACCTGGAACACATGATCTCTCATCAACATTCGGAGGCATATTAGCACTCTGAGGATATTCTCTGGAGGAACTCTTTCAATCCATTCCCTAGAGACAAACAAACAAAAGGAAAATATTTTATTTACAGATGAACATCTTTTAAATTGGAATTCTCAGAGGGGTATGGTGGATGGGTAACTTCCATGGGAGGGGTACAGATATTTTCTAGAACACCACTGTTGTGAAAACAAGTATTCTAATAAATTTCTTAAGACGTATTGGCCAAGCTTGTAGCTAAGAAAACACAAAGCTGGTTCATAAACAAGCCCAGCTGGCTTTCCTGGCCTAAGCAGCTCTAAACGTTTACCTACATGTAAGTCTGTTTTCATGTGAAATTTCAGCTGGATCTTGCTTAAGGCTTTGTATCTACATGAGGTTAATAATTGATAAAAATACTGGTAAATAGTCACTTACAGGTAGCAGACTCTTTGCTTTACAAGGGCTGTGAAAATCTAGAAGTGAACAAAAATGACAATTTGACAAAATTATCGAAAACCGGGCATAAGCGCACGTTTCAGCTGTTTCATGAAACATAAACCAAACCAGGCTTTTAGCCAGGATATAAAAAGTGGGAGTCCAAAATTTTAATAAAGCCTGACTTTGTCCCCACAGGGGGGCCTGGGGAGCATGCAAGGTGTTTTTCTGCAGTTATGAGTGCAAAGGTGTCTAAAAACTTCCAAATTAGCTGGAAAAAACCTCTGTATACAGTAATTCATATTAAATGTCTGTGATAAGTGGCCATCCACAGGACTCCTGGACTCCCACCTGGCTAAAAGCCTGAACCAAACTCAATCCTCCTTGCATGCCTCGCTGACATGCCTCGCTGCCTCACATATTTTATATTTGATTAATGACTTTTGAAAAGCTACATTTACCAACCTGGCTGAAATAACTATGGTAGGTATGTGAGCTGAAATTCCTGACACCTTGATATCTAGAACTGTTGTCAAAGCAAAAAGGAAACCTTGTTACAACTAAAGCAGTCCTGGATTAAACTTCAACAGTCAACAGCTAAGTAATAATGGCAAATAGATTAAACTGTATTTTCCAAATAAATGCCAGGCCCCGATAAAACATTGGAAATTAGATATTTAAGGCTGGATCCACAAGGTAAAGCTTTAAATAAATGCCCTGAGCATGAATATTTATTTGAGGTTCAGCATTTTTTAACGTTTTTGCCACTATTGTTAAGCCATTCTCGTCCCCAGAGCCGCTTGTCCCTCTTAGCTGGCGGAGATTGTGCAAGAGAACGAAGTGGCTTTAAGGACACATGATTTGATTTGCTGGATTTTAACAAAAGAAACAGCCAATCAAATGAACTGTTTTAAAATCCCTTTTTTAAACAAGAGTTTAAAATGGTTAATTTGATTGGCTAGATTTGAAACTCCCTTTGTTAAAATTTAGCTAATCAAATCATGTGTCCCCAGAGCCACTTGTTCCTTGTGCCCCAGGCTCTGCTGTCTAAGAGGGACAAGCAGATCTGGGGACAAGATGGTTTTTGAACCCCAAACAAAAGTTTAGCCTCACCAAGTCACACCTGAGATTTCAAAGCCAATTTCTGGCTGCATTAACAGGCTTTCAACACAACAGTATATACAAGTACTTCAAAGCAATGTTTCTAACCTGAATTTCTCCAAAGCCAGAGCTTCTGTTGACTGGTGCTGATGCGGCAATACACCATTTGTTTGGGCCCAGGGATTAGATGTTGTGTTCTGGTTTTCATCTGGTATCCATGAGATGGATGGAAGCTACATAAAATGTATAGCATAAAAAACATTGAAACCCAACAAATCAAGTGAAGTGTATGTACTAGACATGTATTCAAACTGGCTACAGATTTAAGGTAACAAGCAGCCTTACTGCCACAAAGATTTGACCGCTGCTTTTTAAAACAAGCAATTAAATAATCAAGAGCAGTTCCAACTCTTTTCAAAATT
>NW_027558046.1:0-13837 GCF_052425735.1 Oculina patagonica
TACAAAACCAATAAATCGAGGTATCTAGCAAAAAATTCTATCAAAGTAGGCCAATGATGGCAGTGACAAATGATTCGCCAATAAACAAATACTTCACTCACTCTCATTAACGTTATCTTTCTAAAAGGCCGTCGGACTAAACGTGAATCACAGTGAAATTTTGAGAGGTTTGAAGAAGAGGTAGAAGAAAGAAAATTGTTTTTGGATCACCACCAGGCCAGTGCAGACAGTTGACCCCCACGCAAGAGCACCCTAGATTGTCAGGGGACTGTTTGGTGGTCATCTATTATTTCTAACTTTAAATTCTAATTTCAGTTAAAGCTACATCAACTAACCCTTCATCAAATCTTCAATATTTCTTATTTGTCTAAATTTACAAATCCTTCGACTGAAAACTATTTCCTTCCGAACATCCCCAAAAATCACAAAACACCCCAAAAACATAGCTTTATGGAATGAGCACAGGGTTTATTTTTGCATTGCTTGAAACGCGAACGAGATGGCGTTGATGACGTCACATGTGATTCACTGTCCACTCTCGGCACTCTGTCAAATCTCGACGTTATAAGGGATGGACGATCATATTTCTGAAGGGGAGAGGGTTGGGTAATTTTTTTTCGTGGATCACTTTGCACAATTTTTCTTGCTGCTTTATCCCTTGGTAAATATAAAACTGACTAGCTCTAATCATCCGTTTCCTGACAGTTTTTTCGCAAAATTCTTTCGACGTTGCTTGCTAGCCTGACGTTTGCCACAAAATTATGTTGACAGTTACAAATTATTCCAAAACGTCAGTTAAATAGGGGTCGCTCAAAAGAGTCGACTTGTGGCAAGTCTAGGGGTCGCAGGGCGTGTTCGTGAGCCAGTTTTACTGAAATGGCGGATCGGCACACGATTCTGATATGAGCTTTATTTTATCAAGGCAAAATAGAAAACGTAAACACAGCATTCGGTTTATTGGTTCAATTCTTTATAAAGAGAACGCAGAATTTGTTTTTATTACTATTCTTCGATCAGATCCGCCTTCCTTTTAAGCTTGAATAAACAATTACATGCCGTGTAGCCATGAAGTTTGAGTAAATGCCAGCAAAACAAAAAAACTAGGTTCGTCATCAAAAATTGAGCCAGCAATCCACAGCAAATCACCTCGATCTATATACTCATATATTCTCTTTTTACTCTATAACACCCCTCTGTAACAGACCTGGTGAAACCCGACCTGGTGGGTTATTTTGCCCTCCCTGGTGGAAATTTGTCCTCCCTGGTCCCTGGTGATTATCTGAAATATCCCTGGTCAATTTTATTTCTCCCCGGTGAAGAATTTTGTTTACCTGGTCAGGAAAAAATCAACCACAGAAGAAAACGACGCGCGGCAAAAAGATAATTTAATAAGTGACTACCTTATTGTTACTTATTTTCGCGGGCACTTAATTTCGCGAAAATGGAACAGGAATATTTCGCGAGTCTTAATTTTCGCGATTTGGCCAAAAATACGTAATTAGCATAAAAAATACAATAGAAATCGGTTAGAATTAATTTTCGCGGGTCTTTAATTTCGCGATTTTTTGAAAATCGCGAAAATCGCGAAAATTAAGTCCCGCGAAAATAAGTAACAATAAGGTATAACTTGATGTAAATATAGCAAAAAGTAATTGTTAACTTTTTTCTATTGTTTTTGTCGCTTGTTCTGCTGTCATGCAGGTCACTAAAGAGACAAAACAGATCTGTTTCCTTTTCTGGATGTAATACGAGCTTGTGAATGATTCAGAGCGATTTGAAAAGCGCGCGCGGCTCAAAATTGTGCACGATTACCCCGCTAAGCGTATTGCATACAAAAAGTAAGTAATCAACCTGGTGTATTTTTGACTTCCCTGGTCGATTTTGTGTTGAAAACCTGGTGGAAAATCAGGTGTCACCAGGTCTGTTACAGAGGGGTGTTCTATATTCTCCTTTCAGTTTTACTGGACACTCGATCACACTCGACGGCATAATTCTTCAACTCGATGACTGGAAACTTCTAAAAGACTGCTTAGTATGATTAGGTGACTTGTAGATATAAGAGCATCCGAGCCAGAGTTCGGATTATATTATAAGGGAATCTTCCCTAGCTATGTGGTTTTGACACTTATAAAGTTTTTCTTTCATTCACGTCGTCGGTTAATACTATATTACCGTTAAATTCCCATACAGCTAGTTGAAGTTATACCTCTTCCGGTACATAAGAAAAGCTTGAGACCAAATGAAATTAAATCTCGAGGAAGGACAGTTATAACCTCTTGTCTTTATTAAGTGGGGTCTTTTTACAGCCGAGAAAAAAATTTAACCTATCTACTTCAGTTATTTTTTGCTGTTTTTTTATCCTATGACTGGCCTCAAAAATATCACAAGAGTATTTGTTCTCTACTGTCAAGTGCACTATTCTTGTAATATCGAGTCTTTGATTTGTTAACGTACGATCGACTAGACAACTGCAAAGTGTTCTCAGAACACAAAACTCTAGTTAAATTGCAGTTTTAAAATAAAAGAATATTATTCCTACTTTTATAAATTCAATATTGTTCCTCGTATGACCACCTACGGAGATCTGCTGAATGCAGATAATTTTAATTTGTATTCATACTTCTGTTTGTCCACTTCCAAACATCTGCTGCAAAGGCTTCTACCAGAGGAATATGTAAGACCGAAGAAAAAGGTTTAAAAAACACCTTGCTGACATTTTAAGGGATGCGACTTCTTCAAAAGATGAAATTTCTCGGTCGGATAAAAAATTATCTTTGATTTTCCTTATACTACAACAGGTTGATAACATAGATCGTTAACTGATTTTATTAAAAAGTTCACTTTAAACTGAAAACTGAATGCATAAACGTTCTGAAAAAAAGTTTCCTTAGCATTTTATATATAGCGTTCTAATGTCATTCAAAACATCCAAGCAGTCGTTTTCCAGAATTAACTCAACAAAAACAAATATAAGACTCTTAATTTGACCTATTTAGTTTTATTTTTTTAGTTCGACCACCTATAGAGAGATACGAATAATTTCGATCCAGTTGTTTCCCCTGCCGGTCAGGTACTTTTGTTTATTCTCAAAAAAATTCTTGCACATCAGTGTAAAATTTAATAACTCTTAATGTCATTTGGAGTTGAAGAACTAACATCTATATTGGTCTTTTTTAATTTCCGTGGTACTAGCGTGGCATCTTACTCAAATTTGTTCTAATATATAATTAAATACGAGTTTCTTAGTCTTGGGCTGCGGCGTATCAAAACAAGCATTTGGTGGGATCTCAGCCATACCAGGTTTCTGATATTACCATCACTAGAGTTTCGAGGCAACAAAAGTTATCACAATAACGGATAAGCAAAATTATTGTTTAGCGAAAATAATTCCAACACTTAAAGAGGTTTTATGATCTCACTGAATTTCTTTGAAGTTGAACGAAGCACAGCATTCATACCAGCGAATAGAAGTTTACAGTGGAAAAACGGGATCGCCGGGCAAAATGTTTTTGTAAGTTAAGGGGCGTTTGTTATTCCGGGGTTATTTTTTGAAAAGTGGGCTGAAGAATAGCGTTCTTTATACCGGAGTCTTTCCTACACAGGGGTGTGTTGGTGGGATAGTCAATGAAGGTGCTTCGTTGCCCTTACAAAATCTTTCCGGGCATCTACAGAATTAAGGTAGTCGAGGTAAATTGCTCTAATCATAAATGCCTTTAACTGCCAACTCTTGTACGAATTTATTTTTGATTACTCAAAAACTTAGTCTACGAATATTTCAATGCCACTTTACCTTAAATTCCTTCTAAAAAAGTTTCAATCGCCTTTTGGAAAATCTACTGTCCTTAATGTTACTATATATGAGCTTTGTTCCAAAACCAATCATGAAAACAAAAATATGTTTGGGGATAGGCTCCAATATGGAATAGTATGATTAAAGATGAAGGCTGTCTATTAAGGAATTTTTGTCTTTCAAATATCCGTGTTGCGAGCCCCCTTATTCTTTTGTTTTTATTTTCAGTTCTCAACAGTCCGTATATTTTTGATTGGCGTCGGGTCAGATAAAAGAAATTTGTTTGTATTCAAACTGTCAAAACAACAAATCATTTTTAATTACGACTTGATTACACTTCAATTCCGGTCGGTCAAGGAAATTGCAGAGACGTTTGTTTTGACATTTCTTATGGGATAAAACTGAGCTCGACTCCGTTAAAACTTTTAAAACGTCTTACATCAAGAAAGGGGAACCGACTTGGAAATCAGTCTATTAAAAAAAGAAAGAACCCGCCGTAAACCTCGTACAAAATGAATGCCAAAGTTCTCCTGGTTTTTGCACTCATACTTCTTGTAGGTTCTTTTGTGACAGAAAGCGATGCCTTCACAGCAGGAGGAGGAGGCAATCTTCCTGGAAAGCGAGAAATGGAAGTGAGTTATTAGTTTCATTTTGTCCTTTTGGCGCATGTTATCAAACATTGTTTTAGACAGTTACACTGAAACAACTCCTTTAACACGTAAGCTCATTTTACCCGGCATCAACGTTTAGTTCATCCAAAAAGAGAACTTTACTAACTGTAATTCAATTAGATTTCTGCTAAAATAAATACTCTGAAATGACTACACGTCTATGGGAGCTAGCTACTCGATTCTCTCTTTTTTACGCTCTCCAGTTCATCGTTCGCCGGTGTCATTTTAACGAAAAGCTGAAAGAACGATGAACTCAGTCTGGTGTTGCATAAAAACTGGAATATCAAGTACCAACCAGTAATACGTCTATTCTATTTAAATGGGAATTTTCAAAATTAAGTGTCTGAAGTAAAATACGCCAAATGGCATTTATAAGCCGATCAGGGTTGTACACTGAAGACGATGAATGAGGCAAAACTCCAGGCGGTTGGGATGTGGTTCTGCCGCCGAATTCTTGGGTCAGGTGGACAAAACGAACGAAAAGGCGAACAGATGGATGGATGGACGAATGAAAATTGGAATTAAAATCCTTGCAATGAAATTGCAGCTTACATTTACTGCACTAGGCCGAACGATCACTATGAAAAATGCTATTTCGACTTGTGTTTGCATACAACACCAAATCTGACATAAATGATAGTTAATCAAATACCGTTCATGTAGAGCGCTAGCCTCACAGACAATTCCCTTTTTTTTTCAGCATCAAGTGGCCGGAAGGGAATTGTGTAGAGCAGCCAGAGAGCACTGCAAGCGGGAGTTTGTGTTAAATGACATTGAATGAGCCGTGCGCCTTTAAGAGACTGAAACAAACCAGAGTGGATTTACACGCGGAGAAAAACCCAGGACTACCACTCGTATTATAATGTGAATTCATCAACTAATAAAGAGTAAAAAAACAATTTCGAGACGGTGCCATTTATATCTGCCTCGTCCCAGGCATCCTCCTCCTTGGTCGTTCACGGTTCGCTTGGCGTAGTGGACCTGATTCGGACGGAAAAACCAAACCCCGGCGCTCCCTGTTTTCCCGCATTAACCATCCGGCCGATCGGCGCCTGGGGACAAGGCAGTCATTTCTCTAGTAGTTCGAGTTCTTTTTCCCTGTTATCGGTTGATGTAAATGGAACAAGGATCTCGAAATATTGCACAGGCCGAACGAAGGACGGGATGCAAAAATTGAACTTGATGACAACCTGCTTTCAGGTTACAAAGGCCCTGTTGAAGGGAACGGCCCATCAGTTTTACCTAACTATAACCGTGGGTCAAAATGGGGGAAGGGGGATCTTTTAAATCACGTAACGTAGGGGCCCTTTTTAGCAGCAAAAGAAGAGCAGCATAAGTTTTTTTTTCCTTTAATTCAAGACAATATTTTTACTAATTTTCCCCAACTAAGAACAAGACTAATGAAAACCTCGGATGCAGGTGCTAATATTTTATTCACAATAGATTTTCTTCATACATAACATTTCGTTACATTTAACATCCTATCAACTTATATGAGGTATTTCTTTGCGGAGGCTGTGTTATCAAGTGCATTTCCAATAAGCGGTCCATGAGGAAAAACTGTATTTATTTTGTCATTCAAATACGTTGTAGTCAAAGATATTTTACCCTCCACAAGGAACAAAACGTTTAGGTTTTTCCAGAGAAAAGCAGATCTACATTTACAAAAGTGCGTTACAATGGCTAAACTCTAAGGTAATCGACATGACTGGGAAGAAAAGCCCTCGGTTTTACTCGAACAATACATTTCTTTGATGAATTATAGAACCAGCTCGCTTAACCGCGCGACATGTTGTGTGACCAGCACACAAATGCGTCACGTTACCTATGAAGCGAGATCTGGTCACGTTGTATCGAGACTAATCCTCTGTGCATCAATCAAGTGCTTAAAATCCTCAAACCATATCAATCACTCAGTTAAAACATTACAAGAATTATCATATAAGTTTTTTTTAACAAACGCTTAACAAGTAGAAAGCAAGAAAACTGAACACAAGTGCAATTTATTGAAAGATGTTGGACGAATAAAATCGCTTCACAGAAGCAATTATTTACATTCATGGCGAAAGTTACCGTTTAAAGAACATGGCTTAAAATTTCAAATGCTGTGTACTATGAACTCAACGTACGAATGTGATGATCAAAGATTTCACCACAAATTAAATAGCAGAGCGGTTCCCTTGAAGAAATTGTGACAACTTTTCTGAGCCCCGTAATTAAACCGTGCAACGTTCGGTAACCAATCAAATCAAAGATACCTCTTTGGCCAATCGTGTACGAAATCGAAATTGTACCGCGTGATTTTTCCCGCGCATTTCCCACGCTGGCCACAATGTTACATGTGTTCGTTTCGAGATCAGATAAGCTTATTGATACACTGCCGCGGCCGGTTGTTAAGCCGTACAATCCGTAAGCTATCATTTCTTTAACTCTCACCAAGAAACCGCTCCACTTTCAAATGTGAAATTGTTTTTTAAGGTGTTTTAATGAACTTTAATTTTATAAAAAGCAGTTAGGTCTTCAGCTAGCGAGTCATTTTAGCCCACTTTGTCGAGATTATTTAGCAATAATAGAAACCTTATTACGGTAGTAGAAAAAGCAACTTAGCTTTAACATATGAATATTTACATGCAATTTACTTATTAAATCCTATACAACAATTCTTTTATCCTTCGTGAATTCGCTTACTGTATTAAAACGTTTCTGGCAGGAAGCAGATCACGGCATTTGTGAAACAAAGTTTCAATAAATATTGTACTCTTCCAAGAAACTTGTCCAGATTTGATCTTTCCTCGTCTCTTGTCCCTAAAGCTCTGAAGGATTCTGAAATTGAAAAAGATGATTTGTTGGCTGTTGCTGTGCAAGAGCGCGCATGCCTCGGTCCTGAGGTTATCTTGGACGACAAAGCTACAACCCCAGACAAAAAGAGTTCGGAAGGTTGTAAAAACATGCCCGATTAGAGAGAGTTTCAAATTCAATTTAGCAATCCCCATTCCTGTACTGCTGTAGGGTCCACTCGTTCCCCCTATCAATGTTGGTTTCCCACTTAACAATCTTGTGTGTGTAAAGTCGCTTTTCGGTCAACATTAAAGAGGGGAGGGGAGGAAAAGAACAAAAGGGCAAAACTTCCCAAGACTTTTGTCTGGGGTTGTATATATATTCTGATCGCATGTGAACGAAAAAAGGGAGTTCGCTTACCTGTAGCTTTCATACAGGTAAAGGTTCTTTTGCAGGTCTTATAACTTGTATGTTTCCGTTATTCATCACAGCTGATATCTCGGATACTGGTGATTGATGTGTTTGTCTAAAGATCTAAGAAAAAAAGGCAGATAAATACAATTAGTGTTACACTAAATAACTTCAAGCAAAAACAAACATCAATCACTGTACGTGGTTTACAATCTAAATTCCCCTTACAATATTAGCACATTAGTACGCATACAGGTAATGAGAATATTGCAGTTGATCAGTTAGAGATATTGTCTTGATGTATCACTCAATTCTCTCAACTAACATGAAAAGAAATTTGTAGCCATAGATAAGGAGATATAATATTTTAGTACGGGAAGGGTCATGACAAAATTGAATTCAATAGTCGCATTGCTGTACGGTACCAAATTTAACACTTTATAGAGGACCACAATTAACATTTTCTTGCTGAATGCTCACCTGCGGCCCAAAAGAGGGTTTTCCTTTCTTCTCTCTGTATATTAAATAGCCTACGAATGCTCCCATGGCGACTGCAAAGGTGCCAAATACAACGCCAAGAGCTATAATGCCATCTCGACTGACACTTTCTGTTTCAGACGGCTCCGTTGAAGTCGATTCCTGGACACTGAAACAAGAGAAAGAGAAGCAATTTTTTGTTAAAAATTTAACATGAATTTATCTAAGGTAGTTTACAACTTGCGTGCACTTGCGAGTCCGTTTGGCCAGCACAACGCAAGTCATTACGCAAGTTCAACTGCGATTGACGTCTTGCGTCCACTTGCGTTACCGTTTGGTCAGGGCTTTACATTACGATAATTCATATTAATTGACTGTCGTTTTGTAACAAAGATGAAAAGCAAGTATGAGTATTACCTTGGTTGGTGATGATCAAGTGGAGTATTGAGGCTCCCCCCTGGCCACACGATCTTTTTCTTTATACTGAGTCCTTGATCCGGGGAGGGGTCGTACGAGCCAACTTTAATCCACGAGTCTCCATTCAAATTCACCACATCGTAAATGGCCGGAGCGTCTTGACTGGAATCAAAGAACTGTTTACCGCCCGTTGAGCTGTCAAATCCCGTGCTTGCATCTTTCATTTTCCGTAATTCTGTCATGAGCTCTTTTTGTACGTCCGGCCGTGAGGAGTACTGCAAAGTGGAAATAAACAAATAAATTGGTCACATGGAGGAAGAACATAGGCATGCAACACGTGCAGATAGATACGAGCACCTTATAGTTAAAAGGTTTTCAATTTTTATTAACCAATCAGAAAGTTGCATACATCATGTTTCTTGGCAACCTTAGACGAAATCTACGGGCTTAGCTCAGTTAATAGTCGGACACGGTTTTTCGACCTAAAATAAATATCGGGTCTCTGACTTTCGTTGTGGAAAATGACCCAAGACGGTTTTTCTTACCTTGTTTATGGTTCCCGCTTCATGAAGTCTTGTTAGAGCATGCGCATAGGCAAGAACTGCGTCATAGACCTGGGCCACATAAGCTGAAGCCTGTAAAATGAGAGTGAAAAGGATTTAGCGACTGACGAGAACGTGTATTGTAAGTAGCAAATATTTCTGTAATAATTTAAAACAAGTTTTGTCTGAAAGAAGGCACTAAGGACTGAAAACTAACCTGCAGCATCCGAGGAGAGTGAATAAGGCCTGGATACAAGGCTGCGTCTTTCTCTTTCCAGGTCTTTAGCAATTTTTGGTACAGAGCTCCTTCACCATTCTTAGGCCTGGTGCCTACCATGCCCTGCATGGCAAGCTGCAAGTTTGGAGACTCAACAAAATTTGATGTCGTGGCACCGTCGGTCCCAATCCACGTCCATCCTTTACCGGTCATGCCCTGGAAACGAAAGGTGGATGATGTAAACGGCTGAACGCAAGGACCATTGCGGATAAGAAAGAGAGAGGATACTCACAAGAGAAAGGTTCAGACAACTGTCTTGAACTGAAATTGAGTTGTGTTCTGTGAGACTAACTCACCTGTTCTATCGCTTCCTGAAACACTTTTTCCGAGTCGTCAGTAGCGGCGCTGACGAGGTTTACTGCTGACCCAGCTTCCTTTATCTGAAGAAATAGAAATTTGTTTTAGTTTCACCTTTGTTAAAAATAATAAGATCAAACAAAAAATTGAGTTAGAAACACTACAACAAAGTCGCTCCTCAAGAGAGACCACAAGGAGAGTTTGAAGCACGTGTTAAGAAAAGACGTCCATTCGGCGAAATTTTAAAACCTCGACAACTTCCCCCAGTGATTGCATAAATTAAAATAGTCCCTACCTCTTTGAGATGTTCTTTGATGCTGGCTTTGGTGTGCGCTTCAAACCGCTGCTCAGTAGCAATGTCGACACCTATCTGCCTCACTTCCACGGCAAACTTGCGCGCGAGCTCCTCACTGTACAGGTCAAGTGTGGTGATAGTTGACACTTGCGTCCACTTGTATCTTTGAACCAGCTTAGCAAGCGCTTTTCCTTGGTACACATCAGAGGCGCATGTGCGAAAGAAGTTCGGATATGTGTCCTTGTCGGATAACTGCGCAGACGTAGAAGCGTACGACATTTGGGGAATCTTCTTGTGTTTCGTGGCCGCAGCGATGGCAATGGAACAGTCCGATCTGGCTTCGCCAATGATAAGGTCGATGTCATCTGGAAGATTCTACAAAAGAAGTCGGTAATGTTTTAGTTACGGTTGCTTGAATCATAACAGGGCACCCACTCGTCTAGAGAGACCCTGATTGTGGAAACACTGTATAGTTCTACACTTCGGCGCATAGGATTGGTTTAGAATTGCGCGAGACAACTTGAAAAGTTCATGCCCCGAAAATCTACTTTTCAATATGTTTACTTATAGAATAAATAACTACAAAAGAATCCCAATTTCTCGAACCCTCGGTTTCTCGAAACTCCTAATTTCTCGAATCAATTTTCGTTTCCCTTGGATAGAACTTTTCTGTAATTTTACCCCCGATTTCTCGACGAATATTTGTTTCCCCTGGAGGTTCGAAAAATCAGGATTCTACTGTACGTTATAATAATAACAATAATAAATAATAATAATAATAATAATAATAATAATAATAATAATAATAATAATAATAATAAGTTCTGATAGTGTGCTTCGTTCAACACTACAATGTCCAAGGCTGCCGACATAAACAGCAAAAGTTTCTCAACTATTCATTTAAATACGAGTTTGTGACAGGGAACCTACCTCAGCTTCGCGCTTGCAGGATTTCGAATCTTCACCTCCATCAACAAGAACGTAACTAAACGCAACTTTGAAGGGGCCTGTATTAACGAGCTCCACAGCGACCCTAAATGCTGCCTGCCACTCTAGTCCCAGGTCCCGTAACGGTCCCAGATCTTCGTGAGTGGGAAAGAAGGCTGCAATCTTGTAAGTTGGTCGACCTTTGCCTGGAATTCTTGTCACGCCACCAGGGAACACAGGGTCTCTTCTCAGAGTGATTTCCTTGCTCTTGGAGTCGTACTGACCGACAGTGATCCAGTTGTTGCCCTGAGGAATTTTGAGGACATTCATGTTAGGTATAAAAGTTGAGTGAACTAGTTTTGTCCGCAACTGAGAATGACTAAGCGGAAATGTTACGATTTTTACATTGCTGAAAGCAAGTAAGAAAGAGCAAAACGTCTCCATTTGAAAAGGAGTTTATCTCAAATATTCGATTTCAGGTAAATCAAGCTTATTGCAAACGGCTTTGCAATATGATTCGCAAGATGTGAAAATGAAAGCTGTGACATTCGAATCAAGACTAACAGGGTGCTACTTTGCTACATTGTAACTGATAAATTGACGAAATTAGGGTTTGACAGCGAAGATGTGTTCCTGTTATCCTAGGCATTAGTTAGTCTTTGTTTTCCCGTACAACGCCACACGTCCAATGACAGACCTCACAATCACAGAAAAGACGTTTTGATTGAAACTACATTCTCCTTAAGTAGAACTCCAAAAATGTGCAGAAACTGTAGGGATATTTGCACGGTTGATGCAAACGGCACTTACCACGAGGTTAACAACAGCGTACAGTGGCGGCGGGTCTTGATTCTGATTGAAGAACATGACGTTGCCAGTACCAGTCGCGCTCGGATAACCCGAACTGAAGTCATCGAATGTCCTTAGCTTCTGGTAGAGATTGTCTCTCACAGTTTGCACGTCTGACGTTCGACTGATGGCTTTTTTATTGACCAGGTCTGAGAGAGCCAAAGCGACACCATGTACCGCGTCAAACAGTTGCGCAGTGAATGCCGCGGATGTGGGAGTCTGGATGAAAAAAAGAAAGACCATCAGTGGACTGAAAATGCAAACCTTTACAGTGTAATGGATAACAGTTAACTGCTAACTGACGAGGGATTAGCGCTCTAAAACATGACGACTTTTAGCAGTTAACAAAGAATTAGAGTATTTGATCATATAGTAACCTCCAAGTCTGTGGATGAAACCTTAATGTGTGATCTAAGTCCTTTCATATGGTACTCGTACGAGGTATTGTTAGATGTGCTGTACAAAGGTCTGTGGATGTAACGATACCCTCATGAATGGAAGCTATTACAACTATGTGATTCTTACTTTATTTAAGTCCGTGGATGAAACTCAGGTGTCATGTGAGAGGTGCTATTTATGTTTTTTTTTTCTATCTGACTTATTTGACACTCCTGGCAGCATATGGAAACTTTTGATTTTCGAGAATTTTTCGATTAAAAATAGTAATAAATCGATCTGCCAAAGCTTTGCTTACAGAGACTGACAATGGAAACTCTACCATAAAGACCATAAAAAATGAAAATAAACAACGTACGCAGAGGTAAGAAAAAAGACCTCCCCGAATATAACTAGCGAGAAGGACTCACCGGCTTGCTATGTACAATCCCAGGGTAAGTTGTCGAGTCTTTCTTTAGCCAGGATGCCAGGAACTTCAAATAAATACTGCCCTCTCCGTTCTTAGGCTGTGTTCCTATCATGCCCTCCATAGTGCGTTCCAGGTCCTTCTGATGGTTGAACGTGGACGAGGTCGCACCGTCGGTCCCAATCCACACCCAGCCTTTTCCCGTCATGCCTAGTTCCTTGATTTGTTGGAAGACTGTTTCTGCATCATGGCGGACCATGCTGATCAGGTGGACTTTGGACCCAGACGACTTCAACTGGAAAACAAACGCAAACAATGAGTAAGCAATCGCGAAAACTAGGGTTGCAAGTTTTTTATTTGCGCTACTTAGATTTAACACGGTTAGGGACTGGTCAATAAGTATCAGGGGGGGGGGGGGGGGGGTGGGCCGGAGCAATTGGAAAAGTTGTGGCTCGAAAATTTGTGACCCACCCCTTCGTTCTGGCTCAAAACTGACTGACCCACCCCTGACAGGAGGTTGAAAATTACATGACCCACCCCCTTTGCTAAAAAAATCAAGGGACCCATCATTTCTTTATCATCTGTTAAGGGTTGGAGATTTTTTATTTGACTTCAGCTTTAAATGTGAAATTCCCTACATAGACATTTTCCCTGATGGACACTGCTGTTCCATGTACGTCTTTTTCCATTTCTTAACACACCAAAGAAGGATGAATTTATCTATCACTTCTCATACTAGCCTTTTGTAAGTTTTCCACATTTTTGTGGAAAGTCCATGGGGAAATTTAGACACAAACATATGCAAAAAAACTGAATCAGTATGTGACATTAATTCATAATCAATTATTGAAAAGTTCATATTTTTATATAGAAATTAATAACATAAAATACAACCACTGTCCATCATTCATATTTGCAGAGTTTGAGAAAAGAGTTTACTGGTATTAAAAGGCCTAGAGCCCAGTGTGAATCTATGCAGGTTGAAGAGAGACAGACAAAAGTGATGTTATGATCACAAGCCATCTAGGGGGGTCAGGGGGCATGCTCCCCGGGAAATTTTTATATTTGGGCCTTTTGAAATCGCTAGGAATCCATTTAAAACTGCTTACATGGAGAAATTTATATATACTGATGAATACAACTTTTCTTGGAACTATAACAGTTAAAAGTTAGTGAATAAATAAGATGACCCACCCCCTACGTGTAGATCAAAATTACATAACCCACCCCTTTTCGAGGGCTCAGAAACTGATGACCCACCCCCTTTCTGCTCCGGCCCACCCCCCTGTACTTATTGACCAGTC
>NW_027558047.1:0-13832 GCF_052425735.1 Oculina patagonica
ACCGTATTTATTCGATTTAGCGCCCAACCTCGAATAAGCGCCCACCTCGAATAAGCGCCCACCCTTAAGGCAGGAAAAGTTAATAAGCGCCCAGCCTCGAATAAGCGCCCACCCCCACCCAAGAAAAAAACTGAAGTCCATAAAAGGAGTATTGATTATTGAAATTGACTATGTACTACTAAGAAGACTTCCCCCATGACCGAGTTTTCTTAGTATTGTACAGAAACTTTCAATGAACAATTAAATTTCTGCTTTGATACATCTTCACGTTTTGTTATTATTTATTGTTTTGTTACAAATCTAAACTTAACATTTGCCGAAAATCGTAAAAATTTAATTAGCGCCCAGCCTCGAATAAGCGCCCACCTCGAATAAGCGCCCACTCTCAAGGGCCAAAAATTTAATAAGCGCCCAGGGCGCTTAATCGAATAAATACGGTATTAAAACGGGTGAACAGAGATGGTGCTAAACAGCCCCCCAACCACTCTACCCCCGCTCGGTCCCCCCGCTCCGGGCTACAGTCCCAATCCTACACCGCCACCCCACCCTACCAGGGGTAAAACTGGGACTATTTGAAAGTAAGACGATTCAAAACAAAATATTAAGCTTAAATTTATATGGTTCAGTTTATAGTAACTTAACTTTAAGTAAAAGAACAAGTTAGTAATCCACAGCTTTTGTTCTTGCGAGAAAAGTCGGAAAGGAAAGGTCAACGGTGTTTCGTAATGATTTAGACGATTTACGTAAGAGCCCTTTTACCAGCATGCGCTGTGGGCCATGGACCGAAGCTGAAAAGGTCAATCTTGTGTGAAATTTTCCAAAATGGGAAGCTACGGTGAAATAAGTTCTGATCTCAATTTCAATCGCACCGAGGATAATTTCAGTCTTCCTGATTACAAAGTTCCATTTGAGTTTCGTGAACCTTACATTTTATCCGGCTATCGTCGCCCTCAAATATCTGCAAGGGAATGTTTACACAGCCTCTTCAAACGATCCAACGAAACCATCAATGTCTGGTCGCATGTAATTGCCTTTGCAGTGCTCGTTTGGCGCTCGATCGTTGTCTTCAAGCAGCACAATCCATTTGACGATGCATTTGTTTATCCGTTGCTATCGTTTGCTGTTGGAACATCTGCAATGTTTTTCATGAGCGCCGGAGCACATCTGTTCAACTCCATGTCGAGCAAGACCCGCCATGTTTGTTTCTTCTGCGATTACTCTGCGATCAGTGTCTACGCGTTTTCTGCTGGACAGGCGTTTTATTTTTATTCAAGACCTCTGAACACAGATTGGCTAATATTCCGCTCTTATTGGCTTTTTGTGGTTGTGTGTGTCTTTGTTTCTGTTTTATCCACGTACTCTTGCTGTGCTTCAAGACACCGTTGGATCGATTTCAAGTTTTTACTCCGCACTGGAACTTTTGCAGCATCGTTCTTTATAAACACTCTGCCATATTGGGTTAGAATGTATCAGTGTACGTCAGAAGCAGACTGCAATGTTGTGTCCATCCCTTATTTCAAGCGACAGTTCATGTTCTTTGCTGTGGCTGCTTTCGCCAATGGTAGCAGGTTACCCGAAAGACTTCTTCCAGGTGTTTTCGACTTCTTTGGTCAAAGTCATCACTTTTTGCACGTTCTTTGCGCTATTGGTACAGTGGACGAGTTTACAGCCATTTATTTGGACATGTTAGGAAGGAGGAAAGCTCTGGAAGATTTGTCACCAATTCCCACGTTTACAAACAGTCTTTGTCTGACATTGCTTGTACTAGCTGGTAATATTGCTGTTGTGTTTTGGTTCACAAAGTCCATCAAGTCAGCTGACAATGAAGACAAGAGGAAAGCACGAGGTAAAGGAAACTGAACTGCTATTGAGAGAAATCAGCCACTGAATAGTAAATCCGGTCCCTGCCTTTCCAAAATAAAATTCACGCCCCCTTGACACCCCTATTATTTTGGCAAAACAAAGGGCGTTAGGGGGTGTGAATTTTATTTTGGAAGAGCAGGGATCCATTTTTAAGGGGGAAGTCAAAACAAGGTGTTTGAGGTGCCATTAATATTAATCATAATTTCTGTTTTGATAACAAAAAGCAGTAAAATGTTCTTTTAGTGTGATAAAAAAATCCATATTCTAATTGGTGTTGGTGTTGACGCAGACTGTATTTCTCCAATTGAGCACCCATCCTCAAATACATGTGCCCTTCCTCTAATAAGCGCAGGGCTGCATTTTTTTTTTCTTTTTCCACTTAAAAGGACATATGTCCTACTAAGACACCATCAGTCAGACAAAACAAAATTGTGGTGGGGCATCACCAAAAACAAAAGGTTGAATTTTATTCATTGTTGCCTATAATCAAATAAAATGAAAACACACCATTTTCCTAATAAGAAAAGGACATATACCGGTAACTACAATGTCATGGTTTTGTATGTATATTATATTGTTAGTGCACCTGGTTGTTTACTTGAGGAAATACAGTCATTGTGTTGCTCATTTGGGTGTTCATTTTTATTACATTATTTTAGCAATATAGACTTAATGCCGACAACTTGTTTCTCAGGAATTATTTTAGAGGGTAGCAAAGGGGGTGTCGTGATCCCATTTCAATTACAAATTTTAACCAAATTCGTGTGTCATCTATACTTGAAACAGCAGAATTCACGAATCACATGTCTTTTCTAGCTATTTTCACACGTCACGGTATAATTTTTGCCCTATTTTCATGCTTCACAGACTTGTAGGGTTATGGTTTTAAACCTTTTAGTCTAGAACATTATGTTACATGCTATCAGGTTATTGAGGCATCTCTATCCATCCAAGTAAAGGTGCTATGTTTCTTAATTTTCGAGTCAGTATCACAAAATAAATCCTAAATTCTGAATATGGGAAATGGTCTGATCATTTAACATGAAATTCCCTTTTATACTGAGTTTGGATAATTATTTTGTGTCATAAGTCATTCATGTATGTAGCCATAGAGCAGTTTTCACTTGAGAGTCAAAAGTGATTCCCATTTGCTTTGGTTTTGCTTTACTATGCTTATATACCTGTCAACTTTTCCTGGTTCAAAGGCGTGAGATTCATATCCTGAGAGTGCCAGGACTAAAGACAATACTACCATGTCTGAAGTTTCCTGAAGACTTCCAAAGTATTCTGAAGACGTTCAGAACACATTTTTGGAAACTGTTTCGGTTATAGTTGTAATAACTCACATTTTTCGACCAGTGGTAAGACTCATGCCTAAGGCGTGAGAGTTGGCAGTTTTATGCTTAGTGTTTGGTTTTAAAAACTCCCACCACTTTCTCAGCCAATCAGAAGTTAAACCATAACCATTTGTTACTACAGTCAACTCTCGCCTTGCGGACACCCCGCTATTGCGGACACTCGCTATTACGGACAAAATCCAGATCCCCGGCGTAAGAGGATTTACTGGAAATGACTCCCGCTATTACGGACTCTCGCTATAACGGACACTAAACGACGCCCCGAGTGTGTCCGCTATAACGAGAGTTGACTGCTACATTGCACACATTTTCCCATGTTTTGTGCTGACTGCATGTAATTGCTTCAAGTTTTTTTGGTTCACTGGATTGTATGTGTCCTTAGTAATTGGCCAAAGTAATTACTTAGCTTTGGTTTGGGTATTTTAATAAAAAATAATAATAATATATTAAATTGACCACTCCCCTAATGGGGCTTTTCAGGGCCAATGTGAAATAAATAGTGTAAATAAACATAACGAGGTTAAAAATTCCAACTAGCAGAAGGCAGACCAGTTGGCTATTTACAAGCGCAGCCGAGGAGTTAAAATCGGGGCTACCGAGAACAACACCAGCTAGTGGTCAGAACCGGACTTGAACCCGCGACCTCCGGATTTCAAGTCCGGCGCTCAAACCACTCGGCCACGCTGCCTGCTATTTTGACACTCGGTTGAAAACTGCTCCATATGGAAACTACCAGTTTACAAGACAAAATTAATTTCTAGTAAGTCACTTTTTTCCTCTGTGCACTTTCAACTAGTTTTTTATATTTTAATCCATTACAGCCTTTTCAAAATTTAATGTAAACTGATACCAGTAATGATTTAGTGGTATGCTAATTATTTTGTCTATTTATTTTTTAAATTTATTTATAAAATAAATGATCCTACTTAATTATTTTACATTTAGCCCTCTTTTAGTACTTACAAACATTTCTATTTAAATGGGTCAGAAGCACGAGCCGTAACATTTGTAAAACCAAAAATATATGAAAACAGATATTCTGATTTGAGTAACAAAATTGAACATTATTTGCAGAAAACAAGTGAAAAAAAAAAGAAGTTGTACACCTTGTCAACTGTTTTTGCTTTGTAACTTAAACAATGTTTTTGATCAATCTATAGAGTAGTGCCTTTTACCTTTGTAATTTGAAATTTAATTTTGTTTTTAGCTATTTTTATAGTAAAACAGGAAAAAGTAAAAGTTTTGTTGAAGTTTTTTTTGTTTAACGTGAACTCGGAACATAGGATTGCTGCCATGTTGGCATTATGGTAGTTGGTCCCAGGCTCCTTTGCTTGACAGTATTGAATAACTTGTAAGATGAAATCGAATGCCAATCCAAGTAGAATTAAATCGTGAACGCTCTTGTTAGCATTATTAGCTTGAAAGAAATCCCTAGTTTTGTATAATTATTGAAATGTTCATCTGATTGTAAAGGTATCCAAGGTTTCTTGTTATTTCTTATTGCATTGTTTTCTTTCCATTTGTGGTACAAGAAAAATAGAATCAACAGGCAGGCATCACGTTACTTCAAAATAATGCACTTTGCAATGAGCTTTGTAATGTATAACATGATGTACTGTGTTAGCATTTTTCCAATTGGGGGAGGGGAATGGGGGCTGACTAGTGACTTGAAGTGGCGGGCTTTAGAGACTCTTCTCTTAGCAGGTCTTTATTTTTTGGAAATATTTGGGGGCAGGGCTAACACCACTCCCCCCCCCCCCCAACCCCCGTCTCTAACTCTTTGCAAATTGACATATCAGTTACATACCTTTCAATTTTATTCTCTGAGAAGAGGTTTTTACAAAGGAAATGCGCATATGCATGCATGACTGACCTTGACCTTCATCACTGTAGTTGACCAACCATTGTTGTTGTCGTCAGAGACATTTAACTGGTGGGGCCTAGGCAAAGGAGAAGTAAATGCTTCCCTTGTCATTCCAGGGCTAGCCTGTTCCAGCCTTTCAGTACGTAGTCGTTTTTCCCTTGCACACCCGCTTTTTCCGCTTGCCCTCAACTGCCGAGACCCTGGAAGAGGCTATACCTGGGCTCCATCAGCTATCCCCATAGCTATTAGTTAGGTGGCGGCGAGAGTGGACTATTATAGAACAGTAGAACCGCTTAGAGACACCCCGTGGTCGGAGTTTTTTTACTTGTAGGGGAACTCCCCTGTATGAGCTATATAGGTATATAGTTAGGTACCTCTCCAGAGGGTATGGTTTTTGATCCGAAAATGGGTATGGTGTTTGAGGTAACCTTTCATCGGGTGGAAAAAACAAAAAGTATCATTTAATACGGTTTAAAAACGATCTACTAACCTTTGGTACGTTACTTACGCTACCAACATACAAATCAGAATGCGTGTATGGATTTTAGAATACGGGTATGGAAAATGACGTATATGAAGAACCTGGTGGCGCACCTACCTAAAACTCCAAGGAGTACCCCCACCGGGAACGTACGGTGGGATGGGATGTCAGAAGGATAAGTACGGAAGTCAGTTTTGTGTCAAAATAATTTTGTGATGTAAAATTAATGAGACAATAGCTTCCAAAGGATCATATATTTGGTCTGAAATGGGTTACGTCTCTAAGTGGTAGACCCCCATATTCATAGTTGCTAAGTAACACCCCCTGCCGGGGGTTTTAGAAGTTTCCTGTGAGGGAGTTATAGGCTGGCTCTCGGACCGGTGCTGGAGCGGGTAAAATAAACGCGTGCAGGGGCGGATAAAGGATTTCAAAAGGGGGGGGGGGGGGGTGGATGGCAGACCATTAGGGCCTAACCCTAACCCTAACCCTAACCCTAAGTGGCGGTAGACGGCGAAACGTGGCGTAACAACAACCAGACATGAGCGAGAGCTAATTTTTCTTTCTTTATTTATTTTCTATTTCAAATAAAGTGACATTTCGATTTTTTTTTACTGAAAAATGGGGAGTGGATATCCACCCTATCCACCCCCCCCCCCCCTTCCTGTATCCGCCCCTGGCGTGTACGAATTAAGAAACGAGTTACTTTTTCCTTTCACGTCCGGATGCCACGTTTATTTTTCTTATAGAGTAGGTATCCGTCAATTCTGCAGGATTACGAAATTGTGACTTTCTCCGCTGGTGGCTGAACCTTCTGAGGTTGTTTCTCCTCAGCTTGCTGCATCAGTTCAGTTTCGAACTACTGCCTCGTCCCCAGGCGTCCTCGTCCTTGGTCGTGCACGGTTCGCTTGGTGTTGTGGGACTGACGTGCACGGTTCGCTTGGCGTTCTGGGCCTGATGCGGACGGGGAAGCGGACGCCTGGCAGATCCTGTTCAGTTTCTTGGCAAAAATGTTCGCTTTCTCGTCAAAAGGCGTTTTAGCGCTTTTAACAAGTTTAACGGTCAAGAAATCAACACTGGGAGCTACGTGGAAGTTAGTACTGTCAACATGGGGATTTTGACGGCCTTTCGGATCGTTTTCGTTGCTCTATCGAGCCGATTCCTTTCAGCGTTCACTGAGGCTGGTTTCAGCAAAGCAGGGGTCCCCTTGCTTTAATCTAATGTTGGCGGGAAATCTAGCTCAAAATCAGCGATTTATCCGGAGAAATGGTATGAAATCTGAGCAGAAGATTGAACAGAGAAAATCCCACTTTGATTGCGAGAAGATCGTCAATGGCGGAGGGTAAAGAATCTCTGCCGTCGTTAGAAAATTAAATTTCTTTATAAGCTTCGAACTGAGGGTAAGTTTCGCTTCAATCTGTTCAATCGATGCCAGAGCTGGTTTGTGTTACAATATGGACACAATAGATTGTTTATTGACATTGATATGATTCACGTGACATTTGATTATAATATGATTGGCATTACTTTTACATTATACACTCTCGATAGCTTACTGAACGTGTAAGATCACGATAGCAAGAAACTTGATTAAAGCACGATAGATTGACTCCTGAAGAGCCGTCTCTGTGTCTCCTACTAGTAGACCAAACGGAACGTGTTACATGGTGGCAGCGCGTGGTAGAAGTTCATTCTGAAAATGGTAACAACTTCTTCAACGGCTACAACCTCAACAACAACTACAGCAACAGCTGGAACCGGGACAGCGCCCATCACGCACACTACTATGTCCTCTCCAGCGCATGGCCTTAAACCCCCTGGAAAACTCACCACGTCAGGAAATCTGGCAGACGCTTGGAAATCCTACAAACAGGTATGGGAAAATTATTCTCTTTTAAAGGAGAAATGTCCAGCCTGGGGACAGAAATGCTCCGGATGTGGCGGCCGAAACCACTTCAAAAGTGTTTGCAAGAAAACCAAATCTCGCGGAGTCCATGGAATCTCCGACCAGCCAGAAGACGTGTCATCAGAAGAGAGCGACATCGAGCTTCTAGCTGGAGTTGCTATGGATTCTCAAGAGTCTGACGTCAATGCTGTTCGTCACGCTAAAGAAATTTACGCTGAGATGCTTATCGATGACAGAAAGGTCAACTTTCAAATTGACTGTGGAGCATCAATCAACATCATCCCGGCGAAGCACGCAACAAGTCACGAAATCCAGCCGACCACGAAAACTCTGCGAATGTGGAATGGATCTCAAGTGAAACCCATAGGAACGACAAGGCTCATCATGCGTAACCCGAAAACAAGGAAGAAGTACTCCGTAGAATTCGTCGTTGTCGAAAGCAATCTAACACCTTTGATCGGCGCAAGAGCGGCTCAACAAATGGGGCTAATCACCGTTCATGACGAAAATTTCATCGCAGCCTCACCTCCTTCAAAGGAAAATGAGCTACAAATTAAACAGATAACAGCCGAAGAAGTAATAAAGCAATACACAGACGTATTTGACCGTCCGTTGGGAACCTTTCCGGGTGAAGTCCACTTAGAAGTTGACGATAGCGTTAAACCTGTCATCACCCCGACGAGACGAGTTCCTACGGCACTAAAAGATGACTTGAGAGCAGAACTAAATCGATACGTCACACAAGGAATCCTTGCACCTGTGGAAGAGCCAACACCCTGGGTGAGCAGTCTGGCAGTCGCTACTAAGAAATCAGGTGCGCTGAGAGTGTGTATCGATCCACGGCCATTGAACGAGGCGCTGAAAAGAGAAACATACCAGATACCTGTACTGGATGAAATTCTGCCGGAATTATCTCAAGCCAAAATCTTCTCCACTGTCGACCTGCGTTCAGGATATTGGCACTGTGTTCTCGATCAAGAGTCAAGCCTACTCACGACGTTCGCAACACCATTTGGAAGATACCGCTGGTGCCGATTGCCCTTCGGTTTGTCAGTCTCGTCTGAAATCTTCCAGAAGCGAGTAAACCAAGCACTAGAAGGCTTGAGCGGTGTTCTTAACATCGCAGATGACATCCTAGTATATGGTGTTGGAAACAGCGAACAAGAAGCAGTCGCAGATCACAACAGGAACCTCCAAGCTTTACTGAAAAGATGTCGTGAGCGCAACATTGCCCTTAACAGAGATAAGTTAAAGCTCAAGCAAAAAGAAGTGTCTTTCATGGGTCACATACTAACGAGTCACGGTGTGAAGATGGATCCAGAGAAAGCGAAAGCTATTCAAGAAATGCCGAAGCCTGAAGACGTTGAAGGCATACAAAGACTTAACGGATTCATCAATTATCTTGCGAAGTTTTTACCTGGATTGGCAGATGTAACGGAACCACTGCGGCGACTAACAAGAAAAGATGTGGAATGGCAGTGGACTGAGGAACAGGAGAAGTCGTTCGAGGAAATCAAGAGGCTTGTGACCACGGCTCCTATCCTAAGCTACTACGACCCCAAATCAGAGCTCGAGATACAATGCGACGCAAGTCAAAAGGGTCTCGGAGCTGCACTCCTTCAAAAGGGAAAGCCAATCGCCTATGCAAGCCGTGCACTCACTGATACTGAGGAGAGATACGCCCAAATTGAAAAAGAAATGTTGGCGATTGTGTTCTCTCTCGAAAAGTTTCATCAGTACACCTTCGGACGACCAGTCACAGTGAGAAGCGACCACAAGCCACTAGAATCTATCCTAAAGAAGCCTCTATCATCCGCACCTCGCCGACTTCAAGGCATGATGATGAGACTTCAAAAATACAACATCAGTGTACACTATGAATGTGGGGCGAAGATGTACATAGCTGATATGTTGTCCCGAGCATACCTCCCTGAAGTAGGACGAGAAGACGACAAAGAATTTGAGTTAGTAAACATGGTCAAGGCCCTCCCCATCAGTGACCGGAAGATACAAGAAATCAGGCAAGAAACAGACACTGACCAAGCACTGCTGGTGGTAAAGTCCCTAATCCTTAAGGGATGGCCAGATGACAAGGGCGATCTACCGTTACAAGCGACTCCCTATTACAGCATAAGAGATGAGCTAACAGTCCAAGACGGATTGATCTTTAAAGGAGAAAGGCTAGTGATCCCTGCCACTCTACGGAAAGAGATGAAAAACAAGATTCACTCCTCGCACATGGGAATCGAATCGTGTCTGCGACGAGCGAGAGACTACATCTTCTGGCCCGGAATGTCTGCAGAGATCAAGCAACTAGTCGAAGCATGTGAAACCTGTAGGACGTTTGAGAACAGTCAACAGAAAGAAACCCTCCTACCACATGAAGTACCATCACGACCCTGGGAAAAGGTGGGAACAGACCTTTTCGAATTCAAAAACAAGAGTTACCTAGTGACAGTCGACTACTACAGCAACTTCTGGGAAGTGGACAAGCTACCTGACACTAAGGCAAGCACCGTCGTCTTGAAACTCAAGAACCACTTTGCCAGATATGGATGTCCAGATACAGTTGTATCCGACAATGGGCCACAGTTCTCCAGCAAAGAATTTGCCACGTTCGCTCAGGCCTGGGAATTTGAACATAACACCATCAGTCCAGGAAACAGCAAAGCGAATGGAAAGGCCGAGTCCGCCGTAAAAACAGCAAAGCGACTCCTTCGCAAAGCATGTGAAGCTGGTACTGACCCCTACTTGGCGATCTTAGACTATCGCAACACACCTACACAAGGAGTGGGATCCAGCCCAGCCCAGCGCCTTATGAGCCGGAGAACAAAGACCCTACTACCAGCAACAAGCAAACTTCTGCAACCGCAAGCCAGCGAACCATCTGATGAGCGAGCAAAACTTGTCGAGCGCCAAAATCAACAGAAGCACTATTTCAACCGCACAGCCAAAGATCTCCATCCCCTCGACAAGGGTGACACAGTGCGCATGAAACCACTCCGCCTAGGCGAGAAAAAGTGGCGCAAAGCACTGGTAGTCGAGAAACGTGACCAGCGCTCGTACACAGTTGAAACAGCAGATGGTGGAGTGTACCGTCGCAACCGCGTACACCTTCGAAAGACCCAAGAGCAACCACCTATGATCCAACAGCACAATGAACCGTTTCCGCTAGGCAACCCAGCGCCAAGCAAGCCAGCTGAAACGCTTCCTGCAACCAATCCGCCGCCAGAGCCAGCTGAAACCCCCTCACCAATGAGCCTGAGGCCTGCACGTGTTCGAAGGCCTCCAGAACGCTTTAAAGACTATGTGTGCTATTGAACATTGCATGATTGTCGAGCTTATAATTATATCTTATATGTTTTAGCGTTTCGTTATTTTGTTAATCGAAATTGTATTTTTTATTGTTTTTCTAAAAGAGAAAGGATGTTACAATATGGACACAATAGATTGTTTATTGACATTGATATGATTCACGTGACATTTGATTATAATATGATTGGCATTACTTTTACATTATACACTCTCGATAGCTTACTGAACGTGTAAGATCACGATAGCAAGAAACTTGATTAAAGCACGATAGATTGACTCCTGAAGAGCCGTCTCTGTGTCTCCTACTAGTAGACCAAACGGAACGTGTTACAGTTTGTTTCGTTTCTGAGCGGTGCTTAGCTTCCTTACATTTCGGTATACTTTTATTTGTACCTCTTGGCCGTTAAACTTCAGCTATAAAGTCTATAAGCAGCGCTCCAGAGAGAGCCGTTCAAGTGCTAACAAGTGTTTTATCAAATTAATGTTGTCCAACGTAGGAGATCTTATGAGAACATGACACATAAACAATTATAACGTGTGCTGATATTTTATTCTAGCTAGGTAAACCTCATAATTTACCTTTCTTGACAGAAAGTACAATTATTGAAATATCAACTTTGCGTAGTTCTGTTTATTTCAGCACTTAATGTGTTAGTGACCAGAGGAGGCAGATCCTACTCAAAATTTCTTTTTACTGATTCAAGTGTTAATATCGAAATTACTCTCCGCTGATTGATTTGTGTGTTTCTCGTCACTGTACTGCTTGATAATGCATTGATACTGTAAGGAGAAATAAGGTTTTGGTCACTCTTTTGGAGGATTTAAGCAGGATAAGACTTTGACAAACTTGTAACAAAAAAAAAATAGTTTTTTCTAGTTGTAGTGTCACAGGGAGTGTTTTTTAGTAGGTGTTTTTAGAGAATGTGTGGCAAAACTTTATTCCTAAGGGTAACAAAACACTGGACTATGACAGACAGCAAAACTTAAATCATTTTTGCCGGCCCAAGAGTTTATGGCTGAGATAGTGTAGGAAAATAAATTGAGATGCCAGGCAATTTTACATCAAGGGGTTTGTTACTGACTCTTAAATGCATTTCATGTGAACATGGCAACTCCTGGCTAACCATATTCAATTTGATTAAAATAAATAAACCGGCAAACCAGGAGTTGCCACTTTTTCCCCAGTCTGCTAATAGCCCACTGCCTCTAGCAGTCTTGGAAAACAATTAAAACACTTTAAATGACAGTTGAATGTATGCTTTGCCTACTCTGCTGCTTTATACCCATGACAACAGCTGTTGTAAGAGAAAAAGATACCTTTTTACATTTTTAAAAATATTTTTAGTAGTACTGATTTTGCAAAACCATTCAGACATTTCCCTTCAATTTGCAAAAGTTATCTAGCCAGGTGGGTTTTACCTGCATGGCCTTAACCTACTGTGAGTTTAAATAAGTTGTGCAAGAGATAATCTGAGGATTACTGTTTGTACGACAATTTCCTTGGTGGTGCCCTTCATCTGATTATGAGCTTCTAGACATAATAGTTAGCCTTCTCCTGAAAATTAACTTGATTGGTTTTCTAAAGTGATTTACTACCCTCTTCAACCCTCCATGTACAGTTCACCCCAGCTCCTTTTGTAATTAGTTAATATCAAGTCAGTGGGAGCATAACAAAGGCCTTTAGACACCAAATTTGCAAGCACAAAGTAAACATTTCTTTTCAGTGGCTAAAAAAGTAAAGAATTTTACAAATACATGTACTATTTTAAATTTGTAAAGAATTACAGGAGAGTGATAAAAAATTAAGAGGGTTTTGTTACTAGAGGTATTTAGAATAGAATGATGGTGGGCCTTGGATTTCCAAAGATGCTAACCTTGCGTATTAATACATAAATATTCATGAGAAAAATTATCTTTCCATTTTTACAAAGCAAGATTTCAAGATGATCTTAAATCATATACCGCACATGAACCATTCTAAAAACTTCATGAAAACAGTGTCACATTCATCAGAAATGCTCTCTGCACCTGCCCCCAAATTAAAAGCCTGCATGGTATGGCATAGGGTACATTCCAAACAATTTAGTTGCCTCAGTTGCATTCACAGCATAAATGGCAGACTCACTGCCACAATGCTTAACAAAAAAAATGTGTATTTATCCTTAATAAATTGTGGTTTAATGGGAAAAAAGTCACCTACTGGCAATCAATAAAAAAAAATTGCATTGAAAAAAATTACAGTTATGATATCAAACATTTTTAATGTAATTTTTATTTTCAATTAATAAAACAACTATCAAAGGTTGTGCTTGATTACTGATAAGCAGATAATTAACATTTTATTGAAGTAAACCAGAGATAGTAGAAATGACATCCCAAAGACAGATGAATTGTTATTTGTATCGATGGATTCATGCTGTTGTTGCATTATCTTTGACGCGTCTGGCTTAAATGAGCGTCCATGGAATAACTAAAAGGCAACTAACTCTCGGGCTCTACGAAAAAAATTCTACACAAAACAATAATGGAAAGGATAACTAATTTTCTTGTCATTTACACTCGGATTTACAAGACAACTTCGATAAACGGAAATGAGTACCTGTCTCGGAGTTCGGAAAATGTCATTAGACATTTCAACGTCTCTTTGCCGTAAAGGATTTAAAGCTTTTTTAACTTCACAGAGTGCCTCGTATGCTCCTCCTGGCTCTTCTCAAGCTGAGCTGGGACATGAAGCGTACGAAAATGGTGGTGAAGTCCGTCGTCTTAATAAGAATATTTTTCATAAAAGATGTGTCCAAGGCGCTCTGTGCTGTAAAAATGCTAAAAAGACGGCTCTTTTGCTGTTTTTAATACACATTTTATATTTCAGGGTTGATGACATTTTGGTCCGCCATATTGAATGCAAGATCTGCCAGGCGCTCCGCGGCTCGCTCCCTAACCATCAATCCCCGCGCTCCCTGTTTTCCCGCCTTACCGCCTCAACGTCCGGCCAATCGGCGCCTGGGGACGAGGCAGTTCGAACTACGTAAGCCCGTATTGCACTCCATA